>NC_056525.1:200843139-200945028 GCF_019175285.1 Sceloporus undulatus | reverse complement strand
GGCTGAATGAAACTACGTGTGAAAGGGATCTAGGAGTCCAAGTAGACCACAAGTTGAACATGAGTGAACAGTGTGATGCGGCAGCTAAAAAGGCCAATGCTATTTTAGGCTGCATCAATAGAAGTATAGTGTCTAGATCAAGAGAAGTAATAGTGCCACTGTATTCTGCTTTGGTCAGGCCCCACCTAGAATATTGTGTCCAGTTCTGGGCGCCACAATTCAGAAAGGACATCGAGAAACTGGAGCGTGTCCAAAGGAGGGCGACAAAAATGGTGAAGCGTCTGAAAACCATGCCCTATGAGGAACAACTTAGGGAGCTGGGGATGTTTAGCCTGGAGAAAAGAAGGTTAAGAGGTGATATGATCGCCCTGTTAAAATATTTGAAGGGATGTCATATTGAAGAGGGAGCAAGCTTGTTTTCTGCTGCTCCAGAGAACAGGACCCGGAACAATGGATGCAAGCTACAGGAAAAGAGATTCCACCTGAACATTAGGAGGAACTTCCTGACAGTAAGGGCTGTTCGACAATGGAATGCACTCCCTCGGAGGGTGATAGAGTCTCCTTCCTTGGAGGTCTTTAAACAGAGGCTGGATGGCCATCTGTCAGGGATGCTTTGATTTGGATTTCCTGCATGGCAGGGGGTTGGACTGGATGGCCCTAGTGGTCTCTTCCAACTCTATGATTCTATGATTCTATGATTCTTTTGGAGTGTGGTAGAGTCTCCTTCTTTGGAGGTTTTTTAAACAGAGGCTGGATGGCCATCTGTTCAGGGTACTTTTATTGGGTATTCCTGCATGGGTTGGACTGGATGGACCTTGAGGTCTCTTCCAACTCTATGATTCTATATTTCAGAGGAAGGACCTATCAAAATCACCCCTGAGTATTCCTTGCCTAGGAAAACCCTATGAAATTCATGGGGTCACCATTAGTTGACAGGCAACAGGGACAAAGAAATTACCAGTGGGAATAGTGGAAATGGCCTTGAATGTAGACAAGAGGATGTAAATAACATTGTCTGTACATTGCATCTGGTGTTTGTGAAACATTTCCCTCTTACTCTATATTGCCCTCTGTTTATTTTTCTCCTCATTAGTTCATTTCACATAGTTTTGCCTGGGGAGTGGAATTGTGGTGGCAACCCTATACCTCCCCCTATGCCTATTCAGCATAGGTGACTACATGTGTGCAGATGTATACATGCACAGATCTGTTCACACCAGCTTAACCCCTGGAAAACGATATATGCAATTATGCAGGGACAGCATCATAAGTATGCTAGTACATGTGTTGTATCCATGCAGATATTTGATCAAAGGCAAGTACTCCTCCCATGAAATTACTGCACATTGTTTGAACCTCTACATCTCCCTACACAACCACTTCATGTCAAAGCCACCCTCTATATTCTCATCTCACACAGATTCATACCACAGATCTGTATTGCTTTCTGTTCTCTTATTAGATCCTGGTGTTTAAATGGAAGTATTTCCACTCTTTCCTCCATTCCTGGCTATAAACGACTTGCATATAAATCCTTTTAAAAGAAGAACTTGGAATCTATGAGAAGAATCTGGCCTGTTCTCTTATCCATTGATGTTTGAAAAGGCTCCAAAGAAGCACTCCCTCGTCCTCTGAGGATTTTCCCATTTTGTTTCTGATTTTGGCAAGTGTGATGCTTTGCTTATTATCATCTCTTGAGGCTCAATCAGAATAAAAAGCTGCAGAATTTTAAAGACAACACTAGTAGGGGTGTGGAGTAATAACATTGATAGGAGACAGAAATATCAAGATTGGGTTGGCAGGGAAACCATTTGTGGTTTTCCAGATTTTGCAGAAACTGGGTCATTCTCATATATATGTAGAATTTTTCTGTGGTGTATACTGATTTTTCCTTTTGAAAATAATCTACATAGATTTTACTTACAAAATAGTTATAAGTAAAACAATCTATTACAGATCTGTGTTGTTGTTTTGTTGTTGTTGTTGTTAACTGCCCTTGAGTCAACCTTGACTCATGGTGACTCTATGCATGAGTAATCTTCAAGACCTGTCCTCAACTTGTCTGCTCAGATATTGCAGACTCGGGTCTGTGGCTTCTCTGATCAAGTCTAACAACCTGGCATGTGGTCTGCTCTCTTTCCAGTGCCTTACACTTTTCCTAGCATCGTTGTCTTTTCAAAGGATTAATTCCTTCTCATGATGTGGCCAAATTACAAAAGCCTCAATTTAAAATCCTGGCTTCCAGGAAGAGTTCAGGCCTGATCTTTTCTAGAACCCATTTC
Source organism: Sceloporus undulatus (assembly GCF_019175285.1). Classification (NCBI taxonomy): domain Eukaryota; kingdom Metazoa; phylum Chordata; class Lepidosauria; order Squamata; family Phrynosomatidae; genus Sceloporus; species Sceloporus undulatus. Next base: position 200,942,746 of record NC_056525.1, on the reverse strand, counting down.
TTTGTCTTCTTGGCCCTTAACAGTATTCTCAGCACTCCTCTCCAGCACCACATCTCAAATGAGTTGATTTTCTTTCCATTGGGTTTCTTCACTGTCCAGCTCTGGTGATGGGGAATACAGGGCCTTGGAGAAATGAGAGGAGTTGTGAGAGAGACAGACTGGGGAGGCAAGGGAGGGAGGAGGGCAGAACTGGAGGGGAAATAAGAGAACTGGAGAGGATTATATTGAGAGGGAAGGATTGAAAGAAAAAAGAAAGAGGGGATCTGAACAAATCCTACTGGGCAGCAGCAGTAGAGATGAGTGATACTGGTGGAGGACCTTTGAGATCTTTGAGAAGAAACAATGGATTACAGATGAAATGCTTCAAGAAGTTAAAGAAAGATGAGAAGCAAACAAAAAGGAAGATAGAAACACAATCTGAATCATGAGTGCTATTGTCCAAAGATTAGTGTGCAAAGATCAAGAAAGTTACTACAAAATCAATGCAGAGAGCTAGAGGCCTACAAAAACAGATCTATGTATCAATTGTATTTAATAATCCAAAGAGCCGATGCAGCTTTGGATGCATTAACAGAAATATAATTCAGGTAATAGGAAATAATCCTACTATTCTATTCTGCTTTGGTCGGACCTTCCTTGGAATACTGCATTCAGTTCTGGGCACCACAGTGAAGAAGGACATTAACAACCTGGAATGAGGTCAGAGGATGGTGATTATAATAGTAAAAAGGTCTAGAAGTCAGCTCCTATGAAGAACAGCTTTTTCAAATGGGATGTTATGCAAATAATAAATTAAGCGTGTTCTCTATGCTTCACATGGTAGGATGGATTGAAATTGCAAGATAGGATATTTCCAATAAACATTAGAAAGAACTTTCTGATGGTAAACATGATTCAACAGTGGCACTGACTAACTGCCTGAAAGGAGAATGGGATGTCTTTCATTGCAAGTTCAATAGCAATCTGCCAAACATGCTTTAGGATTTCCTACATCATAGAGAGATGGACTAGATAACCCTCTGAGTAAAATTTTCACTATACTACATGAAACTATGTACATGTAAATCTATTTAGGCTGTGCATCTAACATTGTAATTTAAAGGTATAATTTTAATTTTGCTAGTTGTTTATTCACTATTAATATTACATTCAGTAATACAATCAGCCCTTCTTATACACGGATTTTTTATACACGGATTCAAGCATACACGGTTTGAAAATGTTCCAAAAAAGTATAAATTTACCTTGATTTTCCATTTTTTATAAGGGACACCATTGTGCTATGTCATTATATTTAATGGGACTTGAGCATACACGGATTTTGTTATACACGGGGGATCTTGGAACCAAACCCCAGCGTATAACAAGGGTCCACTGTATATGGTAATTACAATTTAGGATTACCATTAATACAAAAAACATTATTAAGGATTCTGTATGGTGCGGTATGGGAGGTGGTCACTGGCACAAGGAGGTGATACCATGAGTTACCGCGCTCGGTGACACCAACCCTGCTTTTACAAGGTGTGTTTATTCCTTTTGCTTACCTCAAGAAGCAATTTCAGGTCACTTAGTACAGGATGTTCTGATCCAAAGCTAGGAGTATCTGCACCGGTTTGCTTTTGTCTGAGTTTACTGGGAAAGGTGAGATTCTGGTCCTCTCCTCTCCTCTCCCCTTTTTCCTGCTGACTGGAGTTTGCAGAAGTTGAAGTTAATTTCAAAGGTGAAGAGGAAAAGCAGAAGGAGGAAAAAGAGACAGAAACGTTTTAAAAGCCTCCAAGAAAATGGGACACTGGATTAACCAATGGTTGTTCCTGCTAAAATGAGACAGTGAAGGCATGAAGCTGCCTCACACCACTTAAGAAGATGACTGTCCCGGAATGTTTGGAAACTACTCTTGGTGCAGAATGTTTGGACAAGACTGGTGACTGGGACCAGTGTCAGGGAGCATCTGGCTACCTTGTCAGAACAGTTTCACTGGTCTGTTTCTGAGCAGCATTCAAGATGTTAGCTGTGATCTACAGTATAAAGGCATAAAGACTGGTCCCTGCTATCAAGTTACGTAGCCCACTGCCCAGGCTTTGATATATTTGGGAGAGACCTCCCTTTTTGATGATGTCACCCACCTAATCAGATCTGGTGGGAACATAGGAGAGGACAAGGCATTGTTGGTGGCTGGCTTCTTTCATGTCTTTTAATCAGCAGATGAAGACTTGCTTATTTTGACAGGTTTAAAGGAACTGACTGGAGGAAAATATAAGGAAAGAGATTTTAACTCTTTCTATTTCTTGCCTTTATAACAAAAATGTTTTAATTTTTAAAATAAAAATATAGTTTAATTACATTTTAACAATAACTCATACTTTTAACAACAGTCACAGTTCCGTATGTCTCAGTGTAGCACACTGGTATTGTTGTGGACCTAAGCTAGACTGAGCCATATACCACCCTATTCTATGTCTTACTGAAGTGGGTAGGATAAACGACACCCTTCTTCCCCTGATCTGGAAAAAAGGAAAAACGTGACAGCAGTGGGACAGAAATTGATGTTTTAGTCCTGTTCCAATACAAGGACCAGGGTATTATGCAGGTTATTATGCATAACCAGGGTGTTGTGACACTCCAAATGTTGTTGGAGTGCATTAACCCTAGCCAGCATAGCCAACAAGCTCTGGACAACCAATATTTGCCCACTTTGCTGCTAAGGGAAATGGTGGAAGGGGGAGAGAGATGGCATCACAGCAGCATTTTGAGGCTGGTCATTTCCATTCATGAAGTTCAGCAAGAGAGAAAGGTCAGAATCAAGGGTGGTTGAACCAGAGGAGTTAGAGCAGGATGTAGCATGATATCAAAGCAGAGGAACAGAAAAGAAAGACTAAGGCAGGTGTAGAAGTGGTGAAGCATACACTCAAGACATGAAGGTGAATTCCAGATTGTTTCAAATATTTCTAGTCTTCTTTGTACAGTCAGCTCTTCCTACCCACAGGATTGGAGCATCCGCAGATGGCCTCACACCATTCTCCTCAATGGTGGCATATGCATGTGGCCATGCCACCATTGGGAAGAATGGACTTGAGGTCCTGCAGAATTTGCCACCCTCGGGGGTGGGGTGGGTGGGTGGGTGGGTTCCGGAATGGAACCTCTGTGGATACAAAGGGCCAACTGTATATAAAATGCGCAGCCAAATTTTAAAAGCCAGGTTTTAAAATGACCAAAACTTGGCTACAAATTTATGGAAGAAACTTTGGTGGGGTACAGGCCACCAGAAAGAGGCAACCAGTGGCCACCTCTCTTTTCTGTGTAACCACGACGCAGCAACCAAATTGCGCGGCACGGCTACACTGAAACAAAAGAACAGCTAAAAAGTGGATCCTTTTAGCGCTGCTGCAAACTGCCTGCAGCGGCGCGAGCATGTCGCTGCCACTTGCACCCGTCTGGAAGGCGCGCAGCAGTGACGTCACAGCTGTGCACACCGTGTATACAGCCCCGCACAGCTGTGATGTCCTGGTGACGTCCTAGAGTTGTGGGGTGTCTGGAAACGGTGCCCCGAGGCAACCCTAGCATGTCACCAGGACTTGGTAAAGGGCCTGTGTGTACAGGGCCTATGATTTCCCCAGCTTTTACTACAACCAGTGGTGCTCGCCAGCAGTAAGCTTCTTGGAACTGATAGACACTCATAAAATAACTAACTGCTAACTTGTAAGAATAAGTATTACTCAAGGTAACATTCCTTTATTAAGTAACTGTGAACAACATTTTTTCAAGCTCCCCTGAAGACCAAAACTGAGCAACAACGTTGCTCAGAAAATTAATCCAGTTGAAAAGCCAGTGTGGTGTTGTGGTTCAATGTTGGACTAGGATTCTGGAGATCAGGAACATTACCACATGAGCTTCATTCTCACAACAATCACCTCTATCAATGAAATGGAATTATGCTGGAATAATGATGATGATGACGATGATGATAACAATAACCATAATCACACAGCTTTTCAATCATGTGACCGGGGCTGCCACTGCCATTGTTCTCTCTTCCTGCCTCCACCTTAATCCTGCCTCCCTGCCCTATGAACTATGCCTTTCAGTTTACTTTATTTTTATGTTAAAATTTTCATGCAATTTTGGAGCTCTGTTACTGTGCTTGAGGTTTTTCTTTTAAAGAAACCAAACTAGGATTTTTTAAAAAGGGAATCAAGCCTTCTTGGGAATAGCAAGGGGGAGGGGGAAGGAGGAGGGGAGGAGGCGCTGACACTGACTGACAATATCGCAACTGGCCCAGCAGCAATATTTTGCACCTAGGGACAAGTGCAATTGGGAAGACATTGACAGGTTCCCCCACTGTCAGTGAAAAGAGATGCCCTAACTGCGCTTGGAGGACACAGCTATGGGTCAGAGGTGGCATCATGTGATAAATATTACCAAAGTCACTTTTTTTCCTGATCTAATCATGGTTTAAAAGTCACATGTAGTACACACACAGGGATGAAATTCCTTCTTGACTTAGAAACCCTTTGGGTGACTTTGGATAAGTCAAACTTTCAGCTTAAGAAGAAAGCACTGGCAAACCCTTTTTAAACAAATTGTGCCATGAAAACCTTGTGATAGGTTTGCTGTAAGCTCATCATAAATTGGAAATGACTTGAACAACATTCCTAACCAATGGATATGGATATATATTTTTTTACTACTCAAGTGAAATTGGGAGCCAGAGTGGTGTAGTAGTTTGAGTGTTGGGACTATGGTTCTTGAAACCAGGGTTCAAATTGTGACTTGGCAATGTAAACCCACTGGGTGACCTTGGGTAAGTCACACTGTGTCAGCCTCAGAGGATGACAATAGCAAACCCCCTCTGAAGGTACTTGCCAAGAAAACCCTATTATAGGTTCACCATAGGGACACCATAAGTTGGAAATGACTTGAAGGAACACAACAACGACAGGCGAAATTTAGTGATGAGTTGGGTATTTCAGTTCCTCAGCAACTCAAGCTAGGCACCTCTTATTAATTATCTGATTCCATCTTGGCTCTGCCCTATCTGGCCACATTTCATACCACTCTTACTCCTGGCACTGCACCAGGCTTTACCAATTCAAAACTTGTCAACTGCAAACAGAAATGAAGTCATTAGAGGGTCACTTAATGGTGAATTTAAACTATGAACTATATGTGGCCCATAAGCATGGTATATCAAAGCATATCCAAAAATGATTTAAATGATCAGCTAGTAAAGACTTTCATTCAAGGCAGAAGGGAAACTATTTTAGTCTGTGGCAGCAAATACAACAATAACAACAAAATTGTGCTATGGCATATATCTGATAAAGTTAACTGGAGTCCATGAAAACCTGTCAAATAAAACTTGTGAGCTATTAATCTGCTTGATTGCTTTGGACCTTCACTGATAAGGGATAATCAGCTCAAGGCCACCATCTGAGATATGCAGTCCAATTGTCTAGTAAGTTTTTGGTCCAACTGCAGACACAGAAATTTTGTCCAGAAATGGTTAATTAATAGCTTGCACAGGTTATTTCAGTTCAGTGAAGTCAGTAGGTGATCCTGCCGAATATAAAAAGTGGCACTTGGACATCTTTTGAATCAGTCTGAGGCTTTCAATAAACCATTGGTTCATACTCGACATCTCTTTATAATTGTCTTAAGATGTTAGCTTTGCTTTTGATCTGGGGAACAGTGGTGGTGCTGTGCTGTAGCTTTTGGTTTTCTCTGGGAAGAAGGAGGAGGTAAGAAGGAGTCTTTTCTTGCATTCTTTGGAAATTTTATTCCTTTAACATCTTATGTTCATTGATTTAACAAAAGAAGCTTAGCTATTTACTAGATAATTTTTTTAAAAAAAAATCAGGTGTACATGTGTTACAGAGGATCAATAGGGATGCCCCCCCTATTATCTAAATATCAAGAAAAATAAATAAATAAATATACACATGGAAGAAACATCTGTGTACAAGCTAATAAATTATGTGAACTGGAAGACTAAAAGCTTGATTTAACGAACATGGCTAGTATCATAGTTTCTTTGAACTCCGCTGGTTATATACACAATGTACGCAGTGTGTTTCTGATTTCTCCTATATTGGCTTCACATTTTTTAATTTAGCTTTTCTCCCTCTTGAAATATATTAGAGTTTTTTTTAAAAAGCTGAAATCAGCCATGTGTACTGCTGATTAAATGACAAGGTGATGTCATACTTAAACATAATTTTCTCTTCAAATCCAGATAAAGAGGAATAAGGAAGGATATAGAAACATTCTGCTGATTAAAGCGTGTACTTATCGTTATGTGTCTAAATGACCCTTGAAAATGACCTCTAGCAATAATCACTGTCTCACCACCTTCTTCATCGACATTACTGTCCATTATTGTTTTCTTGTTTAGTGATTTTTGTTGTTTTTATTAGTAAATGCTTAAAAACACCTATATATTCCAGTGAAATAAGCCAATAAATTGTTTGACTTTAGTATTTTTGCAAATGAGATTAATTATCAATAATATTTTTAATGTTACATAAACTAGGGTGGGGGGGGGGGGAGAGAGTACCTGGCCTCAGGGATCTGCTTATGCTACATCCCTCAAAGAATTGCACCTCCCCTATTTCCCAGCAATTTTCAAGGTTTTTTAATACACACACACACCATCCCTTGCATTCTCTTGGGAGCACAGATAACAATTTATTCATGTTTTTGGGCCTCCATGCTATTTTCCAAAATGGGAAGTAGCTGGAAATCACGTCTGCTTTTGAACAATAGTCCTTCAAGCCTAAAGTAGCTGTGTCTTTGTGTGTGTGTGTGTGTGTGTGTGTGTGTGTGTTTGTGTGTGTGTGTGTATGGAACAGGGTAAAATTAGCTCCTTATATCAATATTTGTTGGCATGGGGGTGGTCTTGTGGCTGCATAAAAGTACTTGAAGATTTGCATGTGAGCCACAGGCTGTACATTCATCATCCATGAAACAAAAGCTTTTTTTGTTTGTTCCTTTCCAAGAATCTCGTTTCTGAGATTCTGCCAGATCCTGAGTGGTATTTTTGTTTTGGTAATTATGCTATTTTGATCATATCTATGGCTATTTCTTCAGACATTTTGTCAGTCCATCTGAGTTGCTCCTAGAGCAGCTATCATCACTGAAACCACAACTGTTTTCTTATCCCAGAAGTGCTGAATCCATGTTACAGGTTGAGTCTCCCGCATCTGGAATTCTAAAATCTGAAATACTTCAAAATCCAAAATTGTCCACATGGGAGGCTGAGATAGTGACACCGTTGTTTTCTGATCATTTAGTGTACACAAATTTTCTTTCATGCACAACATTATGTATAAAATTACCTTTAGGCTATGAGTACAAGGTTTATACAAAATGTAAATGAATGTTATGTTTAGACTCAGGTCCCATCTCCAAGATATATCATTATATGTATGCAAATATTACAAATTCTTAAAAAATCTCAAATCCAAAACACTTCTGGTCCCAAGAATTTCAGATATGGGACTCAACCAGTATTATTGTTCTTGTTGGTCTTTCATATCCTATTTCATCCTCAGCCTTAGGACTCAGTGCAGCTTACAAAATTAAAACAAGTGCAGATAAAATTCCTTATCGTTAAGGCATACAAAGGCTGAAATATGATTAAACTATAAAGGAAATTTAAAACAGCCTCAATAACAAATAAGACAATATGGCACTTGTTAAAAGCTCTCCCGCAACCAGCAGTTAGTTCTATGATACCTGTTGAATAAAAAAAGTATTTGGCTATCACTGGGAGGACAAGATGGAGGGAATCATTCTGGCCTCTTAAGGAGGGAGTTCCATAGCCTGGGAGCAGCCACTGAGAAGGCCCTTTCCAACATTTCCACCAGAAGTACAGGTGAAGATGATGGAATGGAGAGAAGAGCCCTTCCCTCAAATCTCAAGATCTGGGCAGACTCATATGGGAGGATATTGGGCTTCAGATAGCCTGGGCACTCAGAGATTTTAGACAATTCTTAGATGTAAAATATACAGCTTTTCAACATGTCAAACCATAACTTGCATGCCCCTAATTTTGCTGTATTTTCAAACAGCCAACCAGTCAGTTCAAGCTGGCTTGGTTAAGCATCACAACATGGAAACAGGGCACATTCTTCATTGGCTTCTACCTGTGGGAGGCTGTTTTTGCACAGATTCCTATTACAAAATTAGGACTAATAGACTTGATTTCCACACCAATATGTAGACATCAGCTATAGCAGGCATATTGTTCAGAAGTGCAAACAAAACAGAAAAGCTGAAAGTTAAAGCAAACAGATATTGCATCTGCTGTAGTGAATGGTCTACCAAACGTAGATTTGGGCCACCTGCCAAGGTCCCCAGAGGTGGTTTCTTTTATTCAGCTGTTCAGATTTTAACATATATACTGCCATTCTAGCAGACAATAATACTTCACTGTGTTAATTTGGTAATCAAATGTTATATGGGCAAGCATATTTTGCCATGAATTATCACTTCCATTCTAGGATAAACCATAACACCCCCAAAATATAAACAAAGTAAAAAGTGGTATATTTAAAACAGACAGCAAATTTCATTGAATTTGATTTACAGTAGGTGCAATGTATTCTCATTATTGGGGCTATAACAAGATTCTGTATTATGCTAAAGTCATTATTTGTTGGTTATCTACCTCTTCTTGGTGGATTTATTACTCAGAGGAAGGCAATTCCTTCTAGCATTCATGGAAGTGGCAAGTTATAAATAGATGCTTGCTTACATAGCAAACTTGAAGGTCAACCCTTAATTTACAATCTTAATCTACACTGTTTATATATATTGCCTTTTGCAGACATCCAAATGAGCCACCCTTAGAGAATGGGATACTGCCATACCTTGGATGTGCTTTGCAATTTGGAGCCAATCCACTCAAATTCCTCAGGGCAAGAGAAAAGAAACATGGCCCCATTTTCACTTGTCGACTGGCTGGCAAATATGTTCACTTTCTCACGGATCCCTTTTCGTATCATGCAGTCATGCAACATGGAAGACATCTAGACTGGAAGAAGTTTCACTTTGCAACCTCTACAAAGGTAGCTCTTGAGAAAAAAATGTATTCAGTGATTATGATCATTGCCATTAGTTTATTTGTATGTTAATTTTCTATTATAAAACTGTGTTCAAGGTGGCTTGCAGCGACATCCAAAAATCCACATAATATTACATAACAATAATGCAGGCCAAAGAGGCAGGGATCTGGTCTATCAGGCCTCATAGCCAAATGGGCTGATAAAGCTGAATTCCTTTTTACATTTAGTTCAAGGTTAAGAACCAGTGCAGTATAGTGATTTGAGTGTTGGACTAGGATAATGGAAGACCAAACTTCAAAGCTCTGCTCATCCCTGGAAGCCCACTGGGTAACCTTGGACAATGGTGGCATTCAAAATAATTAACAACCCAGTTCTAAATGTTATTATTTTTTGCCCAAATGTATACATGTTAAATAAACATTTTCAATTGTAGTGTGATTCATCATTGCATTAATGTAGATGCTGGCTTTTTTGCAGCAGAGGACTGGGGATGGATCAGAGTTGGGCACTCTTCAAATGACTCTCACCCTCCTTCCCTTCCTCTATTTCTGCCATTCTCCCTCACTTTCCTTCCTTTTTTTCTTTCCTGTTTGCATTTCTTTCCCCAAACAGGGACTGTCTATGAGGAAACAATCGGCTTTCTTTTCTCCTCTTCTGTAGCCTTCCCCAGCTGGATGTGCCATTGTGGCAGAACTAAGGTTGGCTGGGAAAGCTTTTGGCTTGCTGCTGCTGCTGCTGGAAAGGCTAGCTGGGAAGGAATCAAGGCATGTGCCAGTCAGAGGGGCCAGGTCTAGTAAAACATTTCATTTTCTATCAGCACAATAAGTGGTTTGGTGAACCTGACAAATTTTAACAACCAGTTTGGGAAAACTGGTGCAAACTGGCTGAATGACACCACTGATCTTGTGCAAATCATAATCTCTCAGTCTAAGAAGAAATCAGCAGTGAAGCTTGTCTGAATAAATCTTTCCATGAAAATCCTGTGACAGAGTTGTCATAAATTATAGTAGGCTTGAAGACACATATTAGCAAACATTTGCTTCAATTGTTTCTGTGTCTACAAGGAATGCTTGGCTCCACATAGGTAACAGAAATTTACTTTGTGCTGTTAGATGAATGGATACAATTGATAGCACCCACCTAGAAATAGTCAAGTGTTTGCAATATTCTTCAAAAGCTTGTGAGATGCAATGTGCTGTACCTAAATGTATGCACAACCACTCCCTTTTCACAAGGGGATGGGGAAAAAGACTGGATGGATGAATATTGCCATAATGAATACAATTTATGTTCATTATATTTGGTGACAGGCATTTGGACATGGGAGTATTGATCCAAGTGATGGAAACACTACTGAGAATATGCAGCAGACTTTCACTAGAACACTGCAGGGTAATGCCTTAACGTTTCTCAGTGAAGCCATGATGGAAAATTTGCACTATGTCATGGTGGAATCAAGTGAAGCAAAAATGAGCTCCAGTGACTGGGTCACTGATAAGCTTTATGAATTCTGCTGTCGTGTGATGTTTGAATCTGGGTTTTTAACCCTGTTTGGTACAGAGTTTAACTCAAGCTACAGAAAGATTCTTTCTTCTACCCAAGAAAACCAGAGAGCACGTATCCTCAACGCCCTGGAGAACTTCAAGGCATTTGACCAAATCTTCCCAGCTCTTGTAGCAGGTCTACCAATCCATCTATTCAAAAGTGCCCACAGTGCACGAGAGAAGCTAGCTGAAGCTCTGCTCCATGAGAACCTTAAAAAAAGAGAGAACATTTCTGAACTAATTTCCCTACGCATATTCTTGAATGATACTCTCTCCACTTTTAATGACAAAGAAAAAGCAAAGACCCATCTGGCAGTCCTGTGGGCTTCACAAGCTAATACAATACCTGCTACCTTTTGGACCTTGTTCCATCTTCTTAGGTGAGTAGCTACTTTTGTCAGGCTACAAGACTGACATTGTTTATGCTATCCTATTTTCCTTTGTTGTTTCTCTGATAACAATTATACTGGCCTACAGTTTATCAAGTGGAACTTAATATGGTGGACAGGTTTTCACTTGGGAAATGATATATAGTGTCCTGCATTCCTGATTTCCCCCTCCACTTCCCCTAATTTCTGATCAAGATCACAGAACATATGGTTATCAACAGTTTCCAGCCTTAACAGATAAGTGGGACTTGAACTATGTTCAGAAGCAATATGTATCTAAAAACTGCTTCTAGAAAGAAATATGGATTATTGCCTTTGTGGCTTCTTCCTGTATTTGTAATCTGACAGGGCTGCTTGAGAGCTTGGAAAGTTATGTTTCTTTGAACTTACTGAGGCCACAATTCTCTTGGAAATCTGAAAGCAGGGGAAAGGATCTCATTGAAGTTCTTTTTTACATTATGGACATTTTGAATACAACATCCACTCCTATTACCACTTGGGTCACAATACACATAATACATTTTTTCAGTGAAATATTTTCAGCCCCACACAAATTATGTTTACATAGGCCTAGTCTAATAAGTAAATATAAGCTTTTACCCTAGAATACAGAACTGTATACGTGCCTAAATTCATGGACTAAGGGAAGACTTAGAAATGTAGATTAGTCATCCATTCTAAGCTGGTTCCACTTTTTAAAAGACTATTCCTTATAGAAACTAGTTTCACACCCATTTTTTTACTTGTGTTATTTACTCTATACCCTTTATAGGCTATTGTCCTCTTAACATTCAAATATGAATTTAGATCTAAGATCTGTTGGTGTTAAAATATGCAATATTCTGGCTCCCATAGCCTGATCTCCTAAATGCCAGGACAGACTGACTTAAGTAATGTTGTTCCTCTTCAGGGAACAGGATCAGCATTTGCTGGGATGAAGCTGGAGTTTGACAAGTAAGACAGAAGTTGGCTTGAACATAAGAAGGTTGCAAATAGCCAGAGCTCCTGTACAGGTCGTCCATGGTATTGCAACCGTACCTTCATGGCTGGAACCAACTAGTGTCCGTTTTAACTCTTTCCAAAATTGCTTTCCAAGATACTACCATAGTTGGTAAAAGCATGCCTGCAATTTACCCTCATCATGGGACATTTCCATCAGCAGTGACTGATATCTATTTAGTTTATGGACTAGACAATGGCTAATATCCTTCCCCACTGCCATTTCCTTCTCCTTTTATGTCATGACTTGTTAGATAGTAAGCCTGAGGGCAGCGAACTGTCAAATTAACAATCTGTAAACTACTCTGAGAGTATTTGTTTCTGAAGAGCAGGGTATAAATACAAATAATAATAATAATAATAATAATAATAATAATAATAATAATGCAATTTCAATATGTCTTTTTAATTTCAGGAATCCAAAGGCAATGGAAGCAGCTACTGAAGAGGTGAAAAGGGTGTTAGAAAACATTTCTGGAAATATTGGCTCAAATAGGAAACCTATACCCTTGAATCGAAAACAACTAAATGACATGCCTGTATTAGGTACAATTGCTTAACTCATGTTCTAGTAGCAAACTTGCAGCACTTGTCCTTGTGTGTGTACGTACTTTCAAGTCACCTCTCGACTTATGGTGACCCCAGAAATTTCATAGGGTTTTCTGAGGCAAGAAATGCTCAGAGGTGCTTTTACCAGTTTCTTCCTCTGAAATATAGCCTACAGCACCTGTATTCATTGGTGGTCTCCTATCCAAGCATTAGCCAGGGCTGACTCTGCTTAGCTTCCAAGATCAAACAGAATCTGGTGCCTTTAGGTGATTTAGGCCCTAGTGCTTGTCCATACCTGTGATCAATAAAAACAACTGCCAATATTTGGGGATCATTATTTATGATTATCAACAACAATGTTATTAGTATTGGTCACTATTAAATATTTTACACCAGTCAGTTTCTTTTTAGCTGTAATGATATTCCCAAGAAGAACATTAAATTCAAGAGATTTTGTTACCAGTGACCTTCTCTGGTTGTAGTGCATCACATTACTTTCAATTTTGCAATCTCTGCAGTAGCTCACCTTACCTTGTATCTAGGTTAAAGGTGTCTTTTGTTCCCTATCCAGATAGTATTATCAAAGAAGCAATAAGGCTCTCCAGTGCATCCATGACTGTCAGAGTTGCCAAGGAAGATTTCATTTTGCAATTAAGCAGCAGTTCCTACAATATCCGCAAAGATGACATTGTAGCTCTTTATCCCCAGCTGTTGCATTTTGATCCAGAAATCTATTCTGATCCCCTGGTGAGTAATTACAGCTTCAGAGAAAACTGCACACATCAGCAAAACTTGAGACACTGCTTGCAGTAAAGCACTTGACATCAATATTTTTGTCACTCTAGCATGCCAACATGAGATGAATTTGAAGGTAGGTAACATAACCAGATTCAGAGAGGGATTAGCTCAGTATTCAGGTTGTAGAAATGACCAAACACTTGGCACTAATACTTGAATGTCAAATAAGCTATAATTTTGTACAATATTAGGATTAAAGAGACCCCAACACATTTATGTTGCAGTAAGCAAGAATGTGATATACTATGTCCCTCTTACTAAAGGCTGATGTTCCATGACTGTCTTAACAGTTGGATTGCCTTATCCAATGGCTAGGATGTACATGTATGCAGGAGATATCCGGTTATGCTTATGCTTGTTCCCAAGTTCCAAATTGTTCTAAAATTGCCCCTAAAGTAATTTTAAAACTAACCAGAAAAGATTACTTATAATTACACCAAAAATAGTTGCTTACTGGTAATCATGACTGGAGTAGACTTATTGAATCAAATGTTGTATGGTGATTTAGCACTTACATAAGTCCCATTAATTCCATAAGTCTATTTTAGTTGTACCTGTTGAATTAGAATTAGAGTTGGAAGAAGCCCCATAGGCCATTGAGTCCAATTCCCTGTTCAAGGCAGGAAATCCAGGTAGAACATCTCTAGTAGGTAACTGTATAGTCTCTTTTTGAAGATATCAAGAGAAAGGGACTTACCACATCTCTAGCAAATTGGTTCTGTCATTGAACCAAGAAGCTCCTTCCAATGTTCAATTGAACTCTACAAAAAACAAAACACCCACAAAATGACAAATTAAGAAATCTCAAGCTCTCATTTTAATATTATTTAATTGAATGTATTAATTTTATTAAAATCTACTTATCTATTTTAAAAAGGTCAATTTAGAAAAACTTGAGAACACAAATTTGTTGAGGAACTCTTTTTATATATACTGTACCAATTCAGGTATTCAGGAAACTTTAAATGATAATGAGTGTACAAATCATTTTTGGACTTTATTGCAGACATTCAAGTATGACCGTTACCTTAAAGAAGATGGAAAAGAAAAGACAACATTCTACCGCAATGGTCGCAGATTAAAATACTATTATATGCCATTTGGAACGGGACTTGCAAAATGCCCTGGAAGACTGTTTGCAGTTCATGAAATCAAGCAATTTTTGATTTTGTTGCTTTCCTATTTTGAAGTGGAACTCACTGACAAGAATGTGAAATGCCCTTCTTTAGATCAGTCACGGGCAGGACTTGGTATCTTACAACCTACAAATGACATTAATTTCAAGTACAGATTCAAAGTTCTGTGAAGCGTATGGAACAAAATTATTTCTTTGTATCAGCTTCAGAAAGGGTCAAAAAGACCTCCACAATGATTTTGCTCCAAAGAGCTTGGAGAAACTGTCAACATTGCTCAAATGTATAGGAAACATGTGCATTTATATATCTTATTTTAGGACACATTGTGGGAACACTAATAAAAAGACACAGCCCGCTAAGGATGCAATCTTATGCACCTTTACCTAAGACAATGTTACTGGTGGGCCTTCAGTGGAGTTTTTGTCACAACAGGAGACAAGCATGTTGACAAGGGGGTGTAACTGAATATCACTTCTCTTGAGAGGCTGGAGAGAGGTTACTTCATCACACTCTATACAACCCCCTTGCGTCATGCAGCCTTTTACGTATTTGCAAGCAAAGGTTGTAAACAAGCATAGGTTCAGGGGTTAGGATTTGGCACACTTTGACGGATTGTACCACACTATCACTGATCTCTGGAAGAGCATGAAAAGCTGATGCAAATAAGGTTTTTTGCTTCCTTGATGCTTGTTTAGTGGCATTCAGAGTAATTGAACAGCAAACAATCAGTGCTTTGTGAATAAATCCAATTGATCATTCAAGTTTGAAGAGACTCATTTAATCAACAAGACTTATATAAGTGCTGACTTAACAAGTCCTGTTCATTAAATGGGATTGTTCTAGTTGTGATTAACAATTGGATTTACCTCATAATGTTTTGTTTGTTTGTTTGTTTGTTTTTGTCAAATGAGAATGTATGTGTGTGTGTGAAGGGAAATGTAATGTTTTTTGTTGCTGATTTTATATGACATTACTTTCTTCAATAAACTATTTCAATCACTGTTTATAAGTAAATAAGTAAGAAATGCAGCACTTAGTGCACAAAGTGGTGGTGGAGGAAAAATCCTTATCCTCAGTAGATTTCCTTTAGCTCAGGTAATTAATTATCTGTGAGGGTTCTTCTCATCCTCATACACTGTTCAGCATCAGTGTAAGATACCAAGAAAGTTGTTAGCCTGCAACATATGTTTATGAAAGATCTTGAGGAAAGCTCAGAAAACACAGGTTTGGGTTATAAGCAAATTGGTTGGTTGGTTTGGTGAGAAGGGTGGTTTGCTTATCAGTAGACCAAAGTAACCCCATGGGAACAAACACCTCTTCTGCCACTTGACCCTTTTTTTCACTGAAATCCAAAATACGGTGCCAGTTTCCTAATCTCAAAAACTGATCCCAATCTGTGCCATTATTTATATAACCTATAATAACTTCAGTTGACAAAGCTTTTGCCCAAATTAACCTTCATGCTCTAGGGCAGGACATTTTATTTTCCAAGTCATGTTTTGTTGTTGAATCCACACAGTAGCCGTTGGAGTAGAAATTCTACAATCTTGTCACCTGCACAACTATAAAAAATGTCACAAGATTTCAGCCATATATCATGTACCCACTTTCCCCCAACAAGCAAAAACAAACAATCAAACAAAAAACACATGGACAAAAGAAAGTCCCAGCAAAAATTGATAATGAGGTACTTTTTTGTCCCAAGAATGTAATGCATTTGGTAAAAATTATAATAATAAAAAATCTTGTGATTTGGAAAATCATGGCTTGGTGAGTCAAAATGATGCACTCTGGTTGTCAGCAGGTTACAGAAATCAACCTTTTTTCTACTGTGGGTTGGAGAGGGATTCATTTGGGTCAGGAAATATCCCATAATATAAGAACCCCATGTTTTATTTGTTTTAAAACTTAATTTTGCTTTACTTTAGTTCACCCTGTATTTTCTGGTTCTAGTTGTTCTGGGGACTCACTTGATTCTGCACATAACGTATGGCATCTGTATATCCTTCAGGCCCAGTGTAATGGTTTGAGTGTTGAACTAGGACTCTGGGAGACCAGGGTCTGAATCCCCGTTCAACCATGGAATCCCACTAGGAGACAATATGCAAGTTAAACTCCCTCAGTCTAAGAGGAAGGCAGTGGCAAACCTCCTCTGAACAAATGTTGCCAAGAAAACCATGTGATAGATTCACCTTAGAGATGCAATAAATCAGAAATGACTTGAAGAAGCCCAACCAAAATTTTTTTTTACTCTTGATAACATTAGAATTTTCATAAAATACTCTATTACTGGCTTTAAAAAATCATAGTGCAGGAAATTAAAGAACAATAGGTTCACAACAAGGAAACTTCCAGTGGCTAACTCAGATAATAATTTGAAGAATAACAGAGTTGTTATTATGGCTGTTTATTTATGTGTCACATTTTCTGCAAACCTGGGACTCATTATCACCCGTTTATTAATAGCATTAGACAGCTAGAAGGTGGCTAACAATAGCTGAAATGGTAGAAACATTTTTCATGTCCTTTCTTTTGTTCTCAGCTGCTTTTGAAAAAGGATCACCTCTATCTTCTTTAGACTTCCCCCCTTACTCGCAATATCTAATAAAATAGTTGTGGGAAACATAGGAAGGGGGCCTGGTAGGGTAGCTTGCACCCTAGCTACCTGACATTAAAAAAGTGCAAGTAGGATTTGTATCAAAATGCTGCAGTGCAGAATAGTCCTATTCCGAACTCTAACCAATCAGCCATGAACCATATTATTTTAAATACCGATAGGTGTTTTGGACATGTGTGTGTATAGTTGGGAGCACAAGCCATATGCCTTGGCTTGTGCTAAAGTACCCCCGGACTTCAGCACAGTAAACATGATACCTGATAATCACCCTAGAATCTACTCATCTAGTCTGACAACTTGGAACAGATTCTTTGCCATTTTGTTCTATGTTATCAAGTGGTCTTTATCAAATGCAAACACTCCTTAGACAGGACTACAAGTAAACATTTAAGAGGTCTAGAAAGCTGGGACTCAATTTTTCCTCTATAGTGAAATGAGGCTTCTAAACCATCTTTTCAGGAAACATATCCCAGCAGAAGACACACAATAAGTTTAAAGAGAGCAGGAAACAGTACAGCAGAGGGATTATTGTAGTTATTGAAGGAGAGAGAGAAGTGATTAAGAAACAGAACTTAAAAATATATATGAAGAGAAAATGTTTTTGCTTCTGCCTTCATCAGTTGTCAAAGAGCTGAATCTCTCTCTCTCCCTCCCTCTTTAACACTATAACTATATATAGTTATATAGTTATCTGTTTGTCTATCTTTCCTTTGCCCTCCTGTTCAAATTGTGGTTAGAAAATCAACGTTAACTTGGAATTGCAGGAATTTATACACATGGAGAACAATGACTGCAGAAAGACTAGCCCTGCATTTCACCATCTGAACTAGCTGCGGAGGGGGAGTCAGAAATGGTATTTTATTGCTCCTCTTGAAGTCTCCCGTAATTTTCTTCAGCTAGAAGGCCAAGTTGTATAAGGCCATACAACTTTCCTAGGTCTGGCTTACTAGCTTGCTGCATCAGGTGTACTGTATGCTGCTATCCTGCTACTGGGGTTGAAGTAAGATTCAACTGCCAGTCCAGTCAGCATATGTACATGGGTTGATATTGGGGGATGCCATGGACTAGGGAGGCCATCTTGTCCTTTACGTGATGCAACCCTAAGGGCATACAAAATCTTTAGCATTCTCGGGGGGGAAAAACTATGGGTTGTTTTCCTCCTATATATAATCTTGTTTATGGTCCCTCAATATCTACTCCTCAAGGATATAATTCTTAAATTAGAACACATTTCATAAGATTCAGTACCTATTTTGGAACATAATAATAGTAAATTTTTGATATTAAAGAGTTTTGTTCCAGCCCAGATAAAGGGCTTTCTCAGATGGGCCAAATGCCTCAGGAAACTGGTGTATTTGTTTCTGCAGTTCTTGTTTTTTAAAATTTCAAATGACCTTTCTGATGTCCAGGTCTACAGTATTTTCTGGCAATTCTTAGAACTACTTGTAACTTTTTATTCCCACCATTGCAGGGGGCAGGTGGAGTCCTTTTTTAATTCTGCAATATACTGAAACAACAAACAAAAAAGTTTCCCTCTGTTCCTCCTGTCTTTCTTTTAGACATTTTATTTGTTGTTGTGTGCCTTTAAGTTGTTTCTGACTTATGGCTACCCTAAAGCGAACCTATCATGGGGTTTTCTTTGCAAGTTTCTTCACAGGGGGTTTGCCATTGCCATCTTCTGAGTTGGAGACTTATACCACACCATTTTAAAAAAAGGAGAACATTTCCCCTTGAAATCATAGGATCACTTCAAGAAAACGTGTCCCTTTTTGAAGCATCCTCAGAAAAGCTCTATTGTAGATCCAAGAAATCACTAAAAACATCCCTCCCCAAAAGAATGGAACAAGCAGACATGGAAGTGGGGTGGGGCAGAAAAACCTGGCAAAATACATGGAACTGTGTTGTAAGAACTCACATTTCTTTCAACCAATCTGGAAGAACACAAAGACCACACAAAACCATATGCAACCAGTGACTTAAGAGAAAATGGGACCATACCTGTTGCCATGTGTCTTTAAACACCTATTCAATCCTGCACAAAGAAGTATACATGAAACTGACCTACAAATAGATGTATTTATTTTCTTGATAGATCTCGCTCAATCAATTGGTAGACACATAGACATAGAAATAGATGATATAGCCCTTGGCTTAGAGATCATGGGGAAGCTGTACTAAAGCCAACTGCACTGCTGGAGGCTTAGACATGATGGAACAAACTTGGAATTCTACAGGAGTAGGCAACAAGAGGGGTAAAATGTTATGAGATGATAAAGATGAGACCATAAGAGGTTACTGTAAGCATATACCCTTTCAAGAGAAAGAGCGACACAGAGACACATGAAGCACCAAAGGTCTCGTAGATTTCTGTGGGTTTTTCGGGCTATGTGGTCGCATTCTGGAAGAATTTATTCCTGACGTTTCACCTGCAGCTATGGCTGGCTTCTTCCAGCCATCGGGAATAAATCCTTCCAGAATGTTTGGAATAAATTTTTCCAGAATGTGGCCACATAGCCCAAAAAAACCCCACATAAAACTATGGAAGCTGGCCGTAAAAGCATTCTTCTTCACATTGAAGGTCTCACTTTCAAACTAAGGGACTGTGCTTCTGAGGCTATTGAGATCCTTTCAGATCCCTTTAATCCATTGTGTGGACAACATTTTGGGCTGCAACTTCCATGAACCTGAGAGATGGCAGAGATGGCAGAAAAGGGGTGACTGATATTTGAATGGGAAGGGGGGATTTCTGAGAGGAAGAAGCGAAAGAAAAACAAAACAGTGATGATATCAAAGGCATCTAAATTCAAAGAGCAAGAAGAGGGATTGTGGTGTTGTCACAAACTCTTCTTCAAGGCCAGACCAGACATTTTGCTGCCTGAGGCAGAGCACCAAATGGCACTTCACATTCACCAAAGTCAATGTAATGTACATTGTATCTAAAGCCAATCATTATTATAGCACATGGAGCAGAAAAATTTTCAAGCATCTCTTCTCCTTCCCAAAAGTAAAAAATGCACAATGACCAAAACTCTGGTGCCTGAACAACTACCTAACTTTGCCTAGGTGTGCTCATTTTGCTTACTACTTCTTGGCCTCAGATATTCTTCCCAACTGAGTTAATTTCTCCTACATGAGTTCGTTTTTATCAAAGGAGATAAGTTATGAGTGGTAAAGCCCTGTTTGCTCTTTTCACCTCCACCTACCCCTGTTTCTATGGGGAACACAAACATCTGGCTCCATGTCACAGGTAGTTTGAGCTTCAGGCAACCTGACAGAAATACGTGTCTTTTACAATACACCAGATAAGGCTCATTGGAGCTCTGTGGTTATTTGATAAGCATGTATCATAATGCATTTAGCCTTGAGCATACAGCCTTGAACAGTACTTTCAAGGACCTTCAGTAGTATTCTAATATCTTTAATCACCAATACAGTAAACTGCACCATCAATTTCCTTGAACCTTTGAACAACTGTGATTTTTCCATTAAATAATGCTCTCAAATATTACAGTGCAAAATACATTATATTAAGTAATATTGTATAGTCCTTGATTATGATTATTGTGCTAGCTGTACACACAGTAGCTGCATGACTGATAGAGCTGATTCATGGCAAGGTTTAACGCTCATTCGCTAGGATTAAAACCCCAAAACATTGCTTTGGATAAATTGTGAAATGTTTTCTGTCTGCAATGGGGATTCAATTGCACAATGTCCAAAATCTAAAAGAATGTTTATATATACAAATCAAGGTGTTCTACACAAACACCTATAGAGATTAAGAAGTGTACCAAAGTCCTCCACAAACTACCCACCTCCATCTTTAGAGACATCCCTTAGTGCATCATGTTTGCTTATGCCACAAAGCAGTGTACCTGATTAGTAATCAATGCAATCAAAGCAGTGAATACTGACTCAAAAACCTTTTAAAAGAGTATATTTATAGAGCACTAACCATTGTGGCTCCTTGTGAATCCAATTAGACACATAACTGGAATGCCCTATGTCTTATTCTGTTTTGAAAAGTAGTATACTATGTCACAGAAGACACAAAGAAGAGCTTTATCAGCTTTTCCATCACCACAGTTTTGTTGATGCTGATGATCACAGAACCACATCCTTGCTGTTTGCTCCAGTTGAGAAAAATTTCATACAGCAATTTCAGATGGGTCTGGGAAGGAGGTGATTTTCCTCTGGAAAATGGTAGGGGAGAAAAAGTGAAGCCACAGTTCATTAATCAGTGTGGAAGAAACAATATGAAATGCTGGTGTGGTCCCAGTTTGGATAGGGCATTGCCTCTCCCTGTTTTGCAAGAAAGACATTGGAAATTTCCATAACTCCTGTATTATATTTAATTTTACCACGGATGGGCAAACAATCAAAGGTTATGGAGACTGAACTGGCCCACCAGGAGTCCTCAGTAGGCTGCACCCCTCCAGAAATACAACCGTTTTTTTTTTGCCCCCACATCCCTTTTTTTCCACATTTCTGCCCCCCCCCCAGCTGTTTTTATCCCAGAACAGGGAGTTACAAAGAAGTCTAGTTCTTTTCCTGTTTGTTTAAGATTCTTCTGGGCCTAAAATGGTTTGAGGGGACAAGAACATGGTGAAAATGCCCCTTATATTTTGCCCAGCCCTGACTTTGATCCTGTGTAGGTCACTGTTTTGTTTTGTTTTTTGTCAATAGTTTTTTTTTTGTCCAGGCAACATTTTTTTTTATTAAGCAAACAATATAAACACATACAACATTTATACAACAACTCGCATTACATATGACAAATAACAATTCAATGCCCTCACCCCCCCATAACCAACATCCATCATTCTCATAATCATACCTTCCTTCTTCCTTCCATGCCTTCAATCATTCGACAAATTAAAAAGACTTCCAAAGCAAACCCAAACCGTTTCATTTTCTTACTGTTTCCTTTCTACTTTTCCTTCTTTATTTATTTTAAATATCTGTAATTTCCAATTATCTATTTGACGCAATAACTTGTATATCCATAATGCCCAATAGCTTAATTGTGATATTTACCTAAACTGTCTTTTCTTATTTTATTTTATTTTCCTTTAAGGAGATTAATATATCAATTTAACTGGATATACATAATCAGTTCTCTTTCAAGAAGCCCTTGTCAATTTTGTTTTGGATATTTGGCCATTTCTCAGAAATATAATCAATAATTCTTCCCCAATCTTCTTTTTCTATATTGCATTCCTTCCTTCCCTGATCTGAGTGATATCGAGTGTTTCCTCTGTCTTCCAATTTTTTTGATGCCAAATCCGTTTCCATCAAATCCAATAGTTTTAAAACCCATTCTTCCATACCGATTTCCTTACTAACTTTCCAGTATCTGGTATATACTAATCGTGCTGCAGTCAACATATAGAAAATTATTCTTCCATGTTTCCTTTCGGTTTCATCGGGTATCATATTTAACAAAAGGATTTCTGGTTTGAGACTTAAGTTTAACTTGCCAATTTCCTGTATTCCATTTCTAATCATTATCCAAAATCTCTTAGCTTCTTCACACTCCCACCACATGTGAAAGAAGGTTCCCTTTTCATTTTTACATTTCCAACACCGATTTGATCCATTTCCATATATTCTTACCAATTTATCTGGTGACAAATGCCATCTATAAATAATTTTATAATAGTTTTCTCTAATATCTTGACAAGTAGAATACTTAAGTCTTACCTTCCAAGATTTTTCCCACTGTGACAAGTCCAAAGCTTTTTTACAGTCTACTGCCCATTTTATCATATTATCTTTTATGGTTTCCTTTTCTAACCAGTATTCTAACAATTTCTTATATATAGCTGATAAAGCACCCGATTTTTTTCCCCTTTAACATAATTTTCTCTAATTCCGTTATATTCCCTGTAAATCCTAGGGTTTTTTTTATCTTCTCTGAATTTGGATTTGATTTGATGATATAGAAACCAGTTACAGTTATGGCCCTCCTCCCTTAATAGTTCCAAAGGTTTTAAAACAAAATCATCCTTTTTCTTAACTAGTATATCTTCATATGTCATCCATTTCTGTTCATCCGGTAGAATTTTCAAAGGATCAAATATTGCTTCATGGGAGGAAAGCCATAAGGGGGTTTTCATACTAATCCATCTCCTATACTTGGTCCAAATTCTATAAATTGATGCTCTAATATAATGATTTTTAAACCCCTGGTGGGCTTTTATTTTTTTCGTAATATAAATACGCATGAAACCCGAACCGAAGGTCATGCCCTTCTAGTTTTAATAGTTTTTTGTTTTCAAGATTTAACCAATCTTTCAACCACAACAAAGCACTTGCATCAAAATATAATTTAATGTTGGGGACTGCAAATCCTCCTCTTTCAACACTGTCAAATAAATAACGTTGTTTTATTCTTGGTTTTTTTCCCAACCATATGAATTCTGCTCGTTTTTTCTGCCAATCATACAATGTTTTATCCTTACAACTAATTGGTAACGCTTGAAATACAAATAGGATTTTAGGAATTACATACATTTTAATTGCTGCAATACGACCCAGCAAAGACAGATTGAGTACTTTCCATTTTTGTAGATCCTTTAAAATTTCTTTCCATTTCACATCATAATTATTTTTAATTAAGTCAGAGTTCTTATTTGTTATAATGATTCCCAGATATCTGGCTTTCTTTGTAATCTTTAAACCTGTTTTTTTTTCAAATTGGTTATCTCTTTCCTTTATCATATTTTTTGTAATGACCTTTGTTTTCTCAATATTTAATTTTAAACCCGAGATTTTTTCAAACTCTTTTAGTAAATGTAGAAGTATTGGAACACTCTCAATAGGATCCTCTAAAATTACAGCGATGTCATCTGCAAAAGCGCGTACTTTGTATTTTTCTTTCTTTATTTTTATACCTGAGATGCTTTCATTCTCTTTTATTTTTCTTAACAACAGGTCCATAGAGATTACAAATAAGATTGGGGATAAGGGACATCCCTGTCGGGTTCCCTTTTTGACATCTACCGATTTTGTTTTGCTGCCATTAATTGTGATTTTTATTGTCTGCTTACTATAAATTTCATTTATCCATGCAATAAATTCCTCCCCTATTCCAAACAATTTTAATGCGTTTTTCATAAAAGACCAATTCAAGCTGTCAAAAGCTTTTTCCAGATCAAGTAGGAGTAAAGCCATCTCTTTTTCATTGTGAGCCTCAAAGTATTCAATTGAATTAACAATGTATCTTATGTTTTCACTTAATTTCCGGCCTGGAGTAAACCCACATTGTTCTTCCGAAATGATTTTAGGAAGAATGTTTTTTAATCTATTCGACAGAATGCTAGCAAAAAGTTTATAGTCTTCATTAAGAAGAGCAATCGGTCTATAGCTATGGGGATCCTCTCTATTTTTCCCTTCTTTTAGTATTAAAGTCACATTTGCTTCCCTCCAAGATGGGGGCAAACTTCCTTTCTTGATATTATTCATTGTTTCTAGTAGAGGATTGCATATCTCTTCCCTAAAGATCTTATAGAATTTGGCTATAAAGCCATCAGGCCCCGGGCTTTTATCATTTTTCATGTTGTTTATTGCTTTACAAAGTTCCTCTTTTGTGATTGGTTGATCTAATTCTTGTTTTGCTTCTTCGTCAATTTTTGGAATAGGACAGTTGTCTAGATAGTCCTTCAATCCATCAAACTCTACATTTGCTTTATATATCTTTTTAAAGTGATTTAAAAAAATCTCTTTAATTTTTTTCTGCTCCGTAAACACTTTATCTCCCATTACCAATTTTGTAATCAGATTTTTGTCCCTTTCCTTCCTAATTCTCCAAGACAACCACTTACCCACTTTATTCGCATTTTGAAAATATTTAACTTTTGCTTTCTTCATTGTCTTAATCATTTCATCTATATTTTCTAGCGAATATTGTCTTTGCAGTATTTGGATTTCTTGTAGAATTTTTTCCTTTTCTTTTTCTTTACTCTCCTGCAAATCCAATTCTTTCCTTTTGATTTCTTCAGTTATCTTATTCAATTTTTCTCTCTTTCTTTTCTTTATGAATTTGTGTTTTTGAATGAAAAAGCCCCTGATTACAGGTTTAAGGGCATCCCAAACTATTTCTATCTTCGTATCTTTATTTAAGTTTTCACGAAAAAAGTTTTGAATTATTTCCTTAGCCTCTTTAATTATTTCCTCATTTTCTAAAAGATAGTTTTGTAATTTCCAATTGTATTCCCACTCAGCTAAGTTTAAGTGTAAACTAATTGGGTTATGGTCAGAGTGTGTCCTAGCTAAAATCTCAACCTTTTTTTGAGTTATTACATAGTGTCTTAGAAATAAAAAAATAATCCAATCTTGCAAAGGATTTATGTCTTGTAGAAAAAAAAGAAAATTCTCTTACTTCTTCATTTTTATATCTCCAAATATCCACTAAATTTAAGAACTCCATTATTTTAAAGAATGACTTAGGTAACTTTCCTTGTTTTTGTTTAACCCTCTTCCCTGAGAGTCTATCCTTAGTTGGGTCTATCACCCCGTTAAAGTCACCACATAGGACTATATCTCTGCCATTGTAATTTAACAAAATATCTGCTAAGCCTTTATAGAATTTGGCCTTTTTTTCTTGAGGGGCGTACACTGCAATTAAGATAATTTCCTTTTCTTGCGTCTTAATCTCAACTCCTATGTAGTGCCCATTTGGGTCGTTAAATAATTCTCGGGCTTCACACTTCGCTTTCACATAAACTACAATTCCTCTTTTCTTTTGCTTGAATGCGGAAATAAATTCAGAACCTAATTTAGGGTTTCTTAACAATCTTTTATCTTTATTTCTTATATGTGTTTCTAAAAGAATATTTACATCGTAGCCCAACTTATTGAGCTTATGATAAGTTTCTTTCCTTTTTTTTCCTCTCATTCAGTCCTTTAATATTCCATGAAAAAAAACTTAATTCCTTCAGGTATGTCATTTTAAAACTTCCTCTATTAGTTTTCTTCTATTTCTCCTGTAAATGATAATTCTGCACTTCCAATTTCTACACTTTTCTCTTCCCCCTGTGCCTCCTCCTCCTTTTTGTCGTCTAGTCTCTCATCTTCCTCCAAGCTACTTTTCGAACTAGATTTTCCTTCTTCCTTTTTCTCTTTGTTTTTCTTTTTATCTGCAGATCTTAATTTCTCCCTATAAGCTTGCACTTGAGTGTCAGTTTTTTTCTGTATCCTTCTTAAAGTCTTTATTACATTTTCTCCAGAAATCCTTTGCTTTTTGTACAGTGTTAAGTTTGTACCACTTTTGTTTGTAGAAAACTGACACTCCTTCTAATTTCTCCCATCTGTGTAGGTCACTGTTTTGGACATGCCTCCTGGCTGAGTGATGAAAAATCTCAGGGTAATGGCATACAGCATGCCATCTCTTCTGTGGGTAGTTAATGCCATACATCTGAACCTCAGGAATAGCTCAACTCACACTTAATACAGTCAATCACTCTAGTTTGTCTGAGAGATCTTGTAGCACCTCTGAGAAAAACTAAAGAAAGAAGTTGGCAGCATAAACTTTCGTAGACTTAAGTCTACTTCCTCAGATGCATTTAGGGTTGCTGTAAGTCAGAGATGACTTGAAAGCACACAACAACAAACTTCTGATTTAGAAAGATCCTTTAATTAATATTTACAATGGTTTTATTTTTTACAGGGGACTGATTAAGGATTATCAACATAAAAGCTATGAACAAGCTTTTCAAATATGTAGAAAGAATTTTGCAGTCCTCAGGATTATAAAGTCTGCTATCTCAACTTTGCTAGTAAAAAAATGAAATCATTGGAATGCACTATATTTTAAGCACTGCACTTTTCTTCTTATACTGGGCAATTCTCTTTAATCTAGTACTTCATGTGGGAACACGATACTGGCTTAGACAGACATTCAGTCTGATCCAGCATTGTTTGTACAGTACTTTCAGTTGCAGCAGATACGGTATTAACCTACCTTATTTCACAATGGTGTGATAATATTTCTGAATTTCCCTGGACCAAAGGCTAGAACTGTTTCATGTGGGATGTCATCTTTTAAGAAGTATTGTTTGTTATCAGCAAACCAGATAAAGCAGATTACATGAATTTAAAACAATCTGTTTCTCATTACTTGTCAATGGAACTCGTTCTACTTAAAATCCAGATTTTGAATTAGCTGACAAATTGGGCCACCAATTTTAGATTTAAAAAACAACTGCCAAATCATATGAATCACATATTCTGTAACTTTAGATAATGTTTAATATATTTCATACCACTATTCTTTTGTCTGCTGTTTGAATAAAAAGAACACTCACCACACAAAAAGTGGCAAAATGTAATAGATGAAATCTTATTTAATTTTCAATTGAAAGTGACTATTCTCATCATGTTTTGAACCAGGGGAGTTTCCTTCAGAGATTATGATGTAAACATCTCTTTTATTTAGTGACAGAAACAATAACACAGTGTTCAACCCAGAAAGGATTCTAGTTGATGGAAAGTTATTTTCCTGGCCATCCCACATTCCCCTAAATGACTCTCCTGAGAATCAAGGGGCCCCTGGTAGGTTGCAGGGTGGTTTGTGACACAAAGGAACTAACATATCAATTGTCAAAAATCAGATTTAGGAGCAGGCTTCCTGCTTCATAGTACCTTTGTGATGAGACAAATTATGGGAAATATTTGGAAGCTGCAAAGTAAAGAGGTTGCTTTTTGCTGCTGACTTGTACCTCTGCTTATTTATTTCTATTTCAATATTGAATTTTTTTTGGTATAGTTTAACTGTATTTTATTTCCGTTTGTAAGCTGCCTTGGGTCCCAGTTTTGGGAGACAGATGAGGTATTAATAAAGTTAATACTCATAATAACAATTCCTATGCATTTAGCTGCTTCAGAATGCATGCATAGAATTTTTTTATTTAAATGTATAGTGTGCTCTTCACGTTCTTGAAGCAGGATAATAAAAGCTCAAAAAGTTGTCACATATATCAATAGCTAAAACACAATATTATAATTACAGTAGGCATAGCCAGAAGAAATAAACCAACAAGCACATTATTTCTTACAAATGTAAGTAAAATCTATATTCTTGTATAGATATTGAAGCCTTTATAGTACAACTACACACCCCTTGCAGATTTCAAACAATAGGACATCTATAAGGACCCGCTGGCCTGAGAGGGAGTTCACCAGGCAGGTCCAGCTCCATCAGGACTAACCTGGAAGAAGGAAGAGCCCTCCCTCCAGTCCATCTGCCTTGGTCCAGGCCTCAGAGGGAGAGAAGAAACACTGGACCTCATCCCCTTTCCCTCCACCATTTCCTTCTCCTTTTGTTTCGTGTCTTTTAGATTGTAAGCCCGAGGGCAGGGAACCGTCCAATTAAAAAGATTGTATGTACAGCGCTGTGTAAATTTACAGCGCTTTATAAATAAAAGTTAATAATAATAATAAATATAAAGATGCAGCCATTACTTAAAAGACGTAGCCAAGGGAGGGGGGTCCATGAGGTCTGGACCCCTTCCATTAGATACAATTCATGGTGCATGCTGCTGCGCCCAAGCCCCATTATAATGGTGGCACTTAGTCTGGACCTCCCCTTCCCAAAAGCCTGGCTACATCCCTGCACTCTGTCACGTCAAAGACAAATTTAAATAAAACTACAACAGTGAACAGCAAGGAAATGTTCTCTGTCATATATCGTGGAATCAAGTCATACAAGACTAAAAATAAAAAATGGTAAGAACAAGTATCTTGAATTAAACCCAATTTGTAATGAATGGGCGTCTTGCCAGCGGAGCTTGTGGCTTTAAAGGCAGTAGGGCAATGAATCCTCTCCTGATTTTAGACTGAACTTTAAGGAGCTATCTTTGGCCTGGAACAGACGGGCGAGGTAGACTGGCTCGAGGCTGCTCCAGCTGCAAGCAGCCTAGGATAGCAGCGACTGCACTGCCTGATCCGAAAGTGGGCCATTGCTGCTGGCCCCAACCTGTGCCACCAGGAGCTGAATTATCCCAGCTTCTTTTTGCTCTGGACCAAAGGACTGGAGTGCGGTGTTGGAGCAGCTTTGGATCGCATTGGTGGTGTATGTCATCTGAACGTCATGCTCCCAAAGTGGCCAGAAGGTGTTTCCTTTGGCCCGTCTGTTGTGGGCCTAAGTTACTAAATTCTAGCTCCAAATAGATTAAGCACCTTGGACAGCTTCAGAATAAAGCATGACAGAGAATCAACCACAATGATATAAAAGCTACCAGCTGCTTCTGTGGCTAGCAGCATGGGTGTCACTCATTCCTGGCAACTAACACCATTGACTACTGTATATATATAAGCTAACCTCATGTATAAGTGGAGGGTAGGTTTGGGCCAAAGTTATGGATTTTGATATAATTTGTCAATAAGACTAGTGTAAAACTTAGGGACATGTAATAAGGAATCTCAAGGATGAAGCAAATGAAAACAATGCCAAAGAACTTTCAGAATTCTAGCAGGCATAACTGTTTGCGCTCACCCAAAATACTGGATGGATGACAGAGTAGATGGGGTCAGTGTCCATTACAGATTACACTCTTGCCTTTTATCAGGAGATGGTTCCTTTTTTTAAAAAAAAAATAGGAGTTATAGTATTTATATTGAGCCATGGATAAATTGACTGGTTTTTTTGGGTCATTTTTTTAACTAAAATTTCTAGACAGTATAGATATAAGTATATACAGTAGTTTGGCTGTTCTATATCAACTATGGCTTCAAATTTCCCACACATCAGGAAAAGCTGCGTACCCAATTCCTATGCAGAAGAATCAACTACTTAAAGGGACTATGACTTATTAAGTATTCACCTTAGCTGCTCATATGTACAGATATAGCAAATATACAACCCTCTGTTTTTGGAATTTTTTGGCAACTTCTCAAAAAATGAGTACTGAGGTAGGCAAGTGGATTTTTTTTTTTTTTACTGCATCACTGGCACTCATGCCAATGAAACAGAAACACTAGGGGTTGTTTTTGTATTGATTTAAGCACTAATGTGTTCAGAGTAAGCTAAAATCCCTTTTAGATCCAGCCCTATACTATGTATTTGGGAGTAAGTTCTATTGAAATTAATAGTAATTACCTTTGAATAAACATGTATAAGATTCCATTTTAAGCTTCTCTGGTTCAACCAGTTTAATCCTTGTTTATTCCTGTGAAGGGTGACAGGCAAATGTTTACATAACTGTTTCTCTGCTTTTTTTTTTTAAATCCAAGATGGAAAGAATAGAATTAAAACATGTTCTTTATTGATTAACACACAATGGGAATTTGTGACTGGTTAAATCATGCAGATACTAGATTCAGAAAATCTCCTTTGAGTTCAAAGTAGTATTTTCAAAGAATAAAAAACAATGTTTATATCTTTGAAACTAGAGATGCATGTCAACTTCAAAGCAAGAATTTAAAATAAATTATACTGACCTGAAGAATTGCCACATTCAAAAATTATTATTTAAAAAACATACAACCAAGAGTGT
This sequence comes from Sceloporus undulatus, assembly GCF_019175285.1. Classification (NCBI taxonomy): domain Eukaryota; kingdom Metazoa; phylum Chordata; class Lepidosauria; order Squamata; family Phrynosomatidae; genus Sceloporus; species Sceloporus undulatus. The sequence continues at coordinate 200,912,153 of NC_056525.1, read as the reverse complement.
TCCCCATATTCTAAAGGTAGACCCACTTCCTTCTGAACATATTTTCTTTCCACACTTTCATTCTGAAGATGCAATGGCAAACTACTGAAAAAGGGTTTTTTTTACCATTATAGTTTGAGTTACAAAACTTAAGCAAGCCTTTTCAAATTCTATCTTTTTCAGTATCTTTTTCAGAATAGGCAACTCTTCGCACACTTAAAGGAAAAGATACGTTGATCAACTGTCTTTATAGTACACTGTAATCAACACACTGGCCAAATACACACGTACCGTGATCAGACGTTTAGGTGCAAATTATATACACACGGTTAAGCAGAGACAGCAGCATATCATCGTACACTGTCAAACTTCAGGACATAACATTTGTATATAGAGGTGGCTGCTAAGAATACTGTGGTATCTGTATGAACATGCAGGCATCAAATTCTAGTTGCCATTAACAGCCAGCCACTATTTGACATCACCAGCAGCTCCTCTTGACACTTCTTTTCCAAGCATTTCTTATCTCTTGTTTCTTTTCATCACATTAGATTCTGATTTTAAGAAGCCACAAACATTCCCACAAGGAGCAGTTGCCGCTGACAAGGAAGTTAGTGCATTTCTAGATGGAACTTTAAAGGAATTCCAAGACAATTCCTTTCAAGGTCCATGCAGTGCCAATATGTTAGTGCAAACAATGTATTTGGATACCAAGTTCTAGACTATGTCTAAAAGGGAAATCCAAGAACTGGATGTGCAAGTTGCAGCATGCCTATGAACCATAAGAACAAATTTGATATTATCTGCACAATTAGAAAAACTAATTGGATTTCATTAACACACTGATTTCCTATGCTAATACAATGGATTTTGGTTAACATGTATATAAATTGACTATCTCTACAGGGAAAAAAAAAGTCAAAATACACACTGGAGTATCCATGCGGAACAGTTGGATCTGACAGGTTGAATTGCCATATTCACTAGCCCCAAATTATGTGTATTTTAATACAATCTCAAATTTCTGACTCAAGCCTGAATTTTTTCTTTTAAAAACTGTTACTCTACTATCTTTTTCTCTTCTGTAAAAAAGACAAAAAATGACTATACAAATAGGATAAGCTCTGTATAACAATCTTTCTCATTTAAAGTACTGTTATTACAGTTGAGATTAAAAGACAATTATAGAATAACCCAAATATTTTACAAGTACATTACAGAAATGTGTTAAAATTATGCTAGATACATGGAAGTTATCAACCTATACACAGAGTACTTCCAAGTCTCACAATGGGGCACAAATGTATCTTAAACACATTGAATTTCTTAATGTGTTAGCTGCTGCAGCATGAATTCTTCCATAGTTCAAGTCTTAAAAGTCAGTTGGAAAAGAATCCTTCTGTATCCAAAAATGGCTTTTGCACCCTTCTAAAATGCCTGATTACAGTAATTCTTTCCCCATCCCTACCCACAAATAAAGGTAGAACACTAATTCTCACTGTTTAGTTTTATAAATATACAAAATCAATTCACATTCATTAACAAATCTTTCTGAATTCTATTTAAGACAATTATCACTGGAAGACAGAGGAGGATTAAAAATCAATGGACTTCTTTAAGCCAAAAACTTGGTTTCTTTCTGTTTTTTCTTCTCTCTCTCTCTCTCTCTCTCGGAAGCATTGTTGTAGAACAAGAGAGAACACTATCGATTCACTGAAGCCATAGGCTGAAGATTTACTGATAGGCTGAAGGTTTACTTTAGCTGCTGAAGAATCACAGTGTTCAGTATATTTGATTCTTGTAGTGTCAAGCTTTCATCTGTAAGCTCTTTATGTGGAAATGTAGTCAGAAGAACAAAGTCAGTGTTAGCAAACCAAGGGCGAGACTGGATAATAAAGTTTCGAATATCTACGATCCTGTTGGCAAAAACACAGTAATTTATGTTTTAGTCTTCGGATCAACAGAATATGTTGTCTACTTTTTGAAAGTCTGAACTTTTTTTTTTGCTCTGAATACTGACAAAAATCTTTAGATGACAAGGAGTAATGCTAACCTTGAATCAAGATGAAGAGGAAAGGCTACCCAGTAAACAGTTAAGCTTACCTGTGTGTTTGATTAAATCTTTGTATTAAACGACTTCCATCTGCTAGCCTTACTTGAATTTTAGTTGTTGGCACAGAGTCATCTACCAAAAGAGCAGCATCAAGAAAGGATTTCTCCTCTTCTTCTGGAGAAGAAGGTGTACTGACGATCTCAGGAGTAAGGCTAAAGCAAAGTAAAAAATTTAAGTGAAATAGTGAAGGACAGTTGAAAGGGTAATACCGAAGACAATTATGTATGTAAGATTTACCCATTTAAAGTGTCATGTAGAGTAATTTTAACCTCAGAAAGGAAATGGTTTGGGGGAGAAGACACCCATGTGCCCTCCATAGACTAGATCCAGCTTTAGAGACTGAAGGCTCCCCTCCCATTGTTTTACTCTTAATGGCTACATTTGAAACCATCCGAGGGGCTGTCATGAAATACTGACAGCACAGTTTCTGAAAAAAACTGAAATGGCTGTTTGGCCGACAGAAAACCTCATCTAAATAGGATCAGCCTACACCTGACCGTGGTTATTAAAAAAATAAAGATACACAGTTATGTTTACTTCTGATGATAAATATGAAACAGTTACAAAACTGCTCCAATGTCAGATGTGAAGGGAAAAACCGTTACTGTATATACTCATGTATAAGTCTAGAAATTTTAGTAAAAAATTTGACCCAAAAAATCTGAATCGACTTACCCACGGATCAATGTAAATTCTGTACTTTAACTCTTATTAAAAAAGGAGCCATCCCATGATGAAAGGCAAGAATGTAATCTGTTCTAGAAGCACTGACCTGCCTCTACTCTCTCATCCATCCAGCGCTTAGTGTGAGCACAGTTATGCCTGCTGGAATTTTGTAAGTTCTTTGGCATTATTTTCCTTTGCTTCATCCTTTAGAGATTTTGGCCCTAAGTTTTACCCTCGACTTATCCATGAGTCATATAAAAACCATAATTTTGGCCCCCAAACCTGCTCTTGACTTATACATGAGGTCGATTTATTGCTGAGTATATATGGTAAATCTGACAGTTATCAGGCACAGTTATTTTCTTTCCCATAATCCTTCAATTCTGGCCATTCTGGCTGGGGCTTATGGGAGCTTTAGTCCAAACTATCTGGAGGACACTAAAGGAAGCATATTAATTGATAATGAAATATACATTTATTAAAGGAATAGAATTTCAAATTCATTCTCTGTATGATTTCCAATTCCAAATGATTGATTTAATTAAGACTAGAATGATGTTGGGAGAGAGGCAATGGCTTATAGCAGTGGTCTCTAAACTGTGCTCTTTAAGGGATTTTGGACTTCAGTTCCCAGAATACCAGACTATTGGCCAACATGGCTGAGGCTTCTAGAAAGTGAAGTCTACAATTTCTTAAAGGGCACAATTTGGGGACCACTGGCCTACAGGATAGTAGTATGGTCTAAGTTACTCTCTCTTTCTATTTTGTAAAAGGACCTAAAGATAATGCTTTTTAAAAAATAAACTAAGATTTGTTTTTTTAAAATAAAATTAAAAAAATAACCTTCCAAGCTTCTGTCCTTCTCCACTGAAAGCTTTGAATTTCAGTCTAGGCCTTATGTATTCCTGTTCCTGGTGATCTTCCATATCCAAATTAACTTGGCCTCCATGAACCAGTCTCTGAAGTTCAGCAGGAATCTCTCTTAACAACAGAAACAAACAAACAAACAAACAAACAATTTTAAGCAGGAACAAAAAGCTGAACAATAAAGGATTGATGAAAGTGAGAAAATGAATGAAATACACAAACAGTGTGTAAAAATTATTTGTAAATCTATATTATAAACAAATTGGAGCATTATGTGTTTTGTGTGGGATAAGTGCTGCCTTACTTCTCTCCACATCTTCACACAATGAGGAGAGAGTTGCCTAATTACTTCCATACCAGAAACGCCACAAGGAATGTGTGGCATAGGAATGGGTTGGGTTAATAGAAACAATGACATATATTCTACTTTCTAAATTCATACTGAAGCCACAAACTACAAATTAAAAAAAACACGTGTCGGTCATATATTATAAAACTTGTTCATATGTTTCTCAGTAGCTAAAGCTCAAATAGCCATTTGTGAAAACAAGTTCCTTTCTTAATAATTTTCAACATAAAAATCCTACAACACAACAAAGATATTTTAAGGAAATCAGGTACGCAGTTTCGTAGACATATTGTATGCTCACATCAATCCCAGGACCCATAGACTTTTCAAATAAATGCCACCTGTATCTTTGGAATAAAAATAATTTGTCTAGGTTGATGTTATTGTTAACGGCCATCAAGCTGACTTATGGTGACCCCATAAATGAGAGATTTCCAAGTCACCCTGTCATCAACAGCCTTGTTCACGTCTTGCAAACTCAGGATTTGGAATATTTGTATTTGACTATACAAACATAATTAGGTATCTTGGAGATGGGACCCAAATCTAAATATAAAATCCATTTATGTTTCATATACAGATTGTTCTCAAGCTTGAAGATAATTTTATACAACATTTCAAAATAATTTTGTGCATGAAAATTTACAGCGCTTTATAAATAAAGGATAATAATAATAATAATAATAATAATAATAATAATAATAATGAAATGAAGTTTGTATACAACATCAGAAAGCAAAGGAGTCACTATCTCAGCCACCCAGGAAAGACATTTTGGTTTTTGGAATATTTTGGATTTCAGAATTCTGGATAAGAGAGACTCAACCTGTAGCTATACATTGCAAAAACGCTACACATCTTTCTGGACTACTGGTACCAAAATGAACTATACAAGCAAATACTGGGCACTTCCACAGGGACAAATGTATCAGAACGCTGTGGCATTTGTTGTTACAGTTCTTGTTCTTTTTTTTTTTTTTAATATAAAAATAATTTTCTTGTTACTCCAGACTATTTTCTAGAAAATCCCAGCACTAGTTGCAACATTTTATTCCTGTCCTTATGTGAGATTCTTTTTCATTTCAAGACATACTGGAACAAAAAAAGTCCCTCCTCCTTTGCTTTGTTCTTTTTAAATTTACTGCCACTGAGTTACATTACACCAGTCAAATAGCACTTTTGTATTATAACACTGTAACAGAGAAAGTTATTTTTTGTTGGTGTTGAAAAAAAATGCTTTTTAAATTATAGAATCAGCAAACCACATACCCTTTTTGTGTTGGAACATCAATACTGCATGTCCAAGAAATTGCTACAAATATCCCCCAAAAGAAAGGTGTTGGTGAGATAACCCAGCAAAGCTCAAGGAGCGATATTGCAAGAACTCACACTTCTTTAGACAAGTCTGAAAAAGCCCACATTTTACTATACATGTTCTGGGCAGACACTTAGGTGCGTTCCCAACAGACCCTATTGGGCACCGTCGTTAAACGCAGGGGGCGGCGCTTCCTGATGCGCCTTGCCTCTCGCATGTAATGAGGGCGTCAAAATGGCGGCACCCTATACAGATGGGCGCCGCCATTTTGACGTGATGGACGCCTAGCGTCCGCACATCTCGGCGCCCTTGTGACGTCGCAAGGGCGCCATTGGCACCTTGTGACATCACAACAGCGCCGCCAGAAGAACCTGCTTTTTGCGGGTTCTTCTTGCTGTGCTGGGGAACTGCACGCTTTGTCCACTGCTGTTCCCTCACGCAGCAAAGAAGGGTGGTGGCAGACTGCCCTTTTGGGTGGTCTGTAAAACGCCTTAATATTGCTTCTGATTGGCTCCACCACCAAACAGTACTTTATCAAAGTTTGCATGAGAAAAGTTGAATATGGTGAATTATTTATTTTTAATTAGTTATTATTTGCAAAGTAGAAAGATCCAAAATTGTGGCAGCTAGGGCAATGGCTATATTACATTTCTCAAAAACTCATTGAAATAGAATATCCAAACAATGATACTTTTTTTGGCCCAACCAAAACGCAAAAATACATGTTTCAGGCTTTCAAAGTCACACTGGTTTCTTCATTAGGCAAACAGGAATAAAAACCTTTGTTGGAAGCAGAAACCACAGAGGGCAAAACAGTTTCATTTATATACCACTTTATACTGAACTAACCGTGTCTAAGCAGTTTACTACCGTAAGCTAATTGCCCCCAACAATCTGGGCACTCATTTTAGCGACCTCAGAAGGATGCAAGCCCAAGTCAAGCTTTAGCCCTGGCTAGTATTGAATTCGCAACCTTATGATTTTTAGTGGGTGGCTGCAGTACAGGCATTTAACCACTGTGCCACCAGGGCTCCTAAGGGCAAGGTCCCAGTCCACTGGCTCTCTCTTTAAGATTCCCCTGTGACGGTTAAAATGAGGTATTTTGAAATCCAAAAAACATCTGGGGTAGCCTAGCATCTTCAATTTTTTTTCTCTTGATTAAGAAGCCAGTGTGACTTCGGAATCTTGCAACATGTAATTATTTATTTTGGTTGGCCCAATAAAAGTATCATTGTTTGGATGTTACTGGATTTGCTATATGGTCAACATGGCTAGACCTAGATATTCTGAAATATCAGCTTGAAATGATTTTAGGAACTGCAGTTCAGTGAGAGTGAGCAAGGTTTTTTCAACAGGTTCACAAAGTTCCCAGAATTATTTTAACCCCGTTCAGTTTCAAGCCATTTTGAATGGTATAATTGTAGTTAAAACCCTTTGGGGTATGTTTGGATGTAGAGAAAGCCAAAGTTCTATAACTCTGGCTTACCATGTTTGAAAAATTCTGGTAACCCTGATTTACTGTGAGTGAGACAACATGTTGGCTCTCACTCTCTGATCATTCCTTTTTGCAGTAAGACTCCTCTGCCACTCTTACTTCGGATGCCTGACCGGTATTTCTAAAAATGGAGACTTTAAATTACTGAAAAGTTTGAATTTGAGGCAAGAACATTTCATATGGGGAGACATTATTATAATTCGCAGGCACATTGCTATTACTTGTCCTGTTGCTACATCCCTGGTGACGGTGAAAAGTGCTGTGGGGAGGGGAGAAAAATGTGCCAAAATGGTTTCCTTTCCATTTTCTCTAGATGGAGGAGTGCTAGGATCTTCTCTACTCACAGAAGGGCAGGTGTGACGACTCATTAAGTAGAAAAGGACCAGAAGATAATAGTTTTTATCTAAACAAGTGTGCAGGATGGACTTTTACATTTTGCTTTTCTACCCAGAAGCAGGAGAGTGAATATTAGAATTAAGCATGGTAAACTGTCATTATAGCATAAAACACCTTCCTCTATGCACTGCAGACTATATGAAATCTGGATTATTTCATTGGTTCTCAAAAGGCATCTATTATTTAGCAAACAATGAAAATGTGTTCCTGTAATTAAAAAAATAATAGAAACCTACCCTCTTTTAACGGACTCAAGGAACTCAGCATTTACTGGATCTGTGTAAGATCTCAGCTCTCCATCATCTAAGCTGAAACCATTTCTCCATAGTTTGAGCAAGATTTGAACCTGTTATAAATCAGCCGTATTTAAAATCAGCCATATTTAAAACAATAAACCAGATAACATAATACATCTAAATGAATTTATTTATTTTAATAAAGAAACATCATAAAAACAATAGGGTGAGTAAACTATCCCCCTCCTGTCCTCTCTGTTTAGATTTCCACCTGTGCAGTCTCTCCACATACACAAGAGGCTTTCCTTTTCAGACTGTTTTACTGTTGTGAAGCAGCTCTAAGTCCCAGTTCTGGGAAATATACAAATAATAATAATAATAATAATAATAATAATAATAATAATAATAATATCTGGGAAAAGAGCAGGATACAAATAAATATAATAAAAATCATAATAATATCCTCCACCAGGAGAGTAAAGATGGACAATAGTCCCCTTCTTATGTGTTCATTTTAAAAATCCCTTGGAATGCCTGAATATGACTATAATCTAAACTGATTCTGTGCCATCTCCAGCTATGTCATCTGAATCTCATCAAAAGACATGGTAGTTCTAATACAGAGAGAAATACAGCTTCATTGGGAATGCTTATATATGGATCTGCATTGTGCATATAAAACACCAAGTAACATAGAAGAAAACAAGATGGCATTTGCTAGTGTAGAACTGAATGCTACATTGTCACTATGTGCAAACTGTAGCTGCTGGTCAGTGTAAATGTTTTTCAGGGTATGACTGCTTGAAAGACTAAATGGCAAAATGATGAGCAAACGTGGCCAGATACCATTCAATCCAATTCCTTTTTTTCATTTATGGCATTTTAATTTTATGACAGCTTATTTTCATTCCTCTTTAAAAAAAATTATACTTTGCCCTTCTAAATGCTAGTACTAGTCATGGCTGGATATAAACTTAAAATCGTAATGTATCATAAAGCAGTACAACACAAGCAGGTTTTGGCATATGAAATTAATATCTATAGTATTAATTTTTTTGGTCAAAGAACTGACTGAATAAAATTTCTTCATATTATAGTAAAATATTAGTGGGAGAAGGCCACCCAATGCAATGTTTCACAATACTGGTGAAGCTCTAAGGCCCCAGGACTACTCTGACCTACAGGTGATCACCACAGAGTCCCTCCCTATCCTTGCTTGCTGTAATATCTCTGATCAGCCAAAGAAGATGACCAGGATCACTTCCATGCTCTCAACTAGTCCTTCCAGATGCTGGGTTTCAGCTGGTGACTGCAGGTGTCATCTGACAATACAAAAGGTAATCCAAGCTATCTCCAGTCCCTGAGCAGAGACAGGGGAGACTGTTCTCTCAGCCAGCTAGGATATGGAGAGGTTCTGCAGGAAACCTCCACAGGATGGATAGCTCACCTTCATGGACCAGATTAGGCCCACAAGCTGGAGCTCCTCCCTGAAAATAAATGGAGGGAAAAATCAGACTGGCATGCTGTTTTTTTTTCCTTTATTTTTCACTATGGAATCATTTCATTTAAGGACCATAATGCTGCATTTTGTACATATTAGGTAAAATGAAGTTTTTACTTAAATGATTGCTCCTATTACCAGATATCAATTTGGTTTTCCTTTACCTAATTAGCTCTACAATTTATATCCCTTGCCTGTCTTAATATGAGGGTAATATTGCCTACCAAATCTTCTTCTCCTTCTTGCACCCACAAATATTTATTATTCAAGCTACTATTTATGATTTATGAATGATCTTGTAAAATATGTACTGTCAACAACAGACATAACGTCACTCGTCTTGCACTTAGCTGTGACCTTCTGCAACCACAAGATTTATTGTTTTCAGTCATGTACCTCTTGTGCATATTTGAGAACTTGGTTTACTATAATTTTACTTACATCTTGCCCAAACTGATTTTCTCCATAAATATATTCAGAGCGCTTCCAAGTAGAGTCCCCCAATCTGTATCCACCACCAGAAAATGACTAATAAAATATAACACACATACTTGTTACAAAGCAGCAAAGGTTAATTACATTTCTTTAAAATAAACTAATTATAAATTGCAAGGATGAGATCATAAAACTTTTCATACATCAACTATGCCATTTCTGATTAGTGAGTTAAGTAAATACATGGCAAAATATAGACTTTGTAGATTTGAAATTTAGCATGCTGGTTGATGGGAAAAAATTGGCCAAAACAACAACAATGGCAAATGGTTTTACCTTAACAAGATTAAATAATAACATATACAAAGTAGCATTGTTATGGATAATGTCATTTAAACATGCTTCTCTTATATTTGGAAAAGTCATTTTACATAGCAGCAGTAAATCCAAAGGTCAAATTCATACATTATACCAAACCATGGTTTATTACTAATAAACTAGAATTTGAATGCAGGTTGAAGTCAGTTTTTGAAGTATATTTTGGCATAATGCCCACGTTAGCAAATCATTGTTGCTAATATTTTGGAAGCTACTAAACAAGCAAGAGTTTATGAAGCCAGCCACTGAACAGCAAGAAAAAAAGACAAAGAGCTCTAAACTATGGTTTATTTATTAGTTATTTGGAAGTTCAAAATATGATTTGGTTTCAAGTCAGCTGCCATTAAACCAGGGGGTAGGCAACCTTTTTGAGCCGGGGGCCAGGTTGCTGTCCCTCAGACAACTGGGGGGCCGAAGCCTGGGGGATGGAGCTTCCACCCTCAGGGGGTGGGGCCGCATGCTGGGGGTGGAGCTTCCACCCTCCGGGGATGGAGCTGCATGCCGGGGGCGGAGCTTCCATCCCCCCTGGGTCCAGGCCTCCCCCTCTTTGCCGGCCCCTGACGGGGTCCCAGCCCCCATCAGAGGCCGGCAAAAAAGCCAGCGGGGGGTGCCAGCGCTGGAGGCCTCTTCCACTTTGCCGGCCCTTTTGCTATCGCTGGGAGGGCCCCAGCGATGGCAATGGGCCTCTTGGAGGGCCCCAGCGATGGCAATGGGCCTCTTGGAGGGCCCCAGCGATGGCATCGGGCCTCCCAGAGGCCCGCTGCTGCCGTCGGAGCCCTGTTCGAGGGCTCCGGCGGCTGCATCGGGCCTCAGCGAAGTCTCGCGCGAGACTTCGCCTCTAGACTGCCGCCATTTTGTTTTCCAAAATGGCAGGAAAGGTCACGGCGAGACTTCGCTGCCATTCTGGAAAACAAAATGGCAGCCCCCCGGGAGCCGGGAAAAGCCGCAATAAGCGGTGGCGGCAGCCGGGGAAGGCAGGGGCCGACGGAAAGGCCTCCGCAGGCCGGGGGTTGCCGACCCCTGCATTAAACACTGATTAAATATGAACCTGGAAAGTGGCCACTATGTATTTAAGGATGTTATGTTTATTAGAGCTCAGGAAAGTTGCTTTTTGAACTACATTTCCCCAAATCCCAAAGAGAATATATCAAATGGCCATGTTGGCTGGTGGATTCTGAAAGCTATTATAAGGTCTGATTACCCATCAAACTTTTATTCAAAATAAAGTTATAATGCAACCGCTCCACACAGCTGGCCCAAGCCATCCAGATAATACGTTATTCTCTTCTGCATATCCAGACAACAGGGCACTAATTGTAAGCCTGAGGGCAGGGAACCGTCTAATTAAAAGATTGTATGTACAGTGCTGTGTAAATTTACAGCGCTATATAAATAAAGCTTAATAATAATAATAATAATAATAATAATAATAATTGCTGCCAACTAATATGCAGAAAAGTCCTTAAAACTAGATTTAGATATTTGAGTATATTTCTCCCTCCTCTTCCACAAATTAAGTGTGCTTTAGAACAAACAGATTTAAGTACAATTGTTAACAGTAGGAAATCAAGTAATATGTCTCTTAAAATAAAGCATTTTGTATGGAAATTACTACATTTTTACAATAAAAATGATTTCACATACGTACTTTAGCTTTATGACAATCTCCTGAGGCTCTTGATACTTCATTTAAAGGGACTGCCCCATGTTCTCTTGCTTCTTTGAAAAGCTCATCAACAATTTTACTGGAAATTATATTAGATGGTTCAGCATTTCTGCAATCTGAATCACCTAAGTAAAATCTTTTTAAAAAAGAAACAGTATTAATTTCTCAAATTTTATCAGAAAGTTTCAAACAGAACCACATTCCAAGTAAAATGCTTTACAAGACTGAAAAACAAAGAATTCTACAGTCAGAAGTTCCCAACCAAATAAAAATAATAAGAAAAAAGACCTGCATTGCAATGCTAGCATTATTAAACTTACTCACTTCCCCCTGCATCTTTCAGAGCTCTTGAAAACCAGCTCCAGAGGGATTCCCTGTCCACTAAAGCAGGTTTTGGGGGTCTATGCAGTGAGAGAACACCATTCCATTTGGGGGGGATTTCTGCCAGAGGAAAGCCAGTGCTTCTCTAAGGCCTGAAACAAACAGAGTAGCAGGAGACTATGCTGACACTGTTCGTGCCGGGACCACAGCAACCACAAGTGCCTGATCCCAATTCAGGCTGCTGCCTCAGTCCTGAACCAGGGTGCCAGAAAGAGCTTATTCTATCCACTCCTTGGTCCAGTTCTTTGCAAATAATGTGGCCTCAGCATGGCTTCAGGCCCTGTTTGGGGTGTGTGTCATGTAAATGGCATATCCCCAACTTGCCTTGAAGTTGTGTTATTTTGCCTGTATTTTTCAGGCCTAAGTTCCTGAATTTTATGTTGTTGGTGCCGTGTGCCTCTGAGTAATTTCTAACTCATGGTGACTCCATCAGTGGTTTAATTGACAAGATCTGTTCAGAAGGGGTTTGCCATGGCCCTCCTCTCAGGCTACAAGAATTTGACTTGCCCAGCATCACCTGGTAGGTTTCCATGGCAGTGCAGGAATTTGAACTCTGGTCTCCCAGAAACTAGCTCTTCATAAAAATAACAGCAACTTTGCAAAGCTCTTCTCACTGGCAGAGCCCCAGGAGCTTCTGGAGGACGTTTTTGGAACAGAGGAGAAATTGCTCAAAAATCAGAAAGAACATAACAAGGAAGCTGTGGCTATTTACCATTACCAAGTTGCAAAATGTAACTGGGATACCATGCATGACATACAGACATGATTTTGACTCAGCTGGTCTAGGGTTCAAAATTTGAAAACAAAATACTGGGGAAAGGAGGAATTGAGATTACCATTTTGAAAACATGCTGCCTTAAATGGACTTCCCTATCTGAGATTTTAAAGAAATTAGATGTTACATATCATATATACTGGACTATAAATTGAGAAATTTATGCCCAAAATTGTCCCTAAAATCCTGGGTTGACTTATATACAGGTCAACACAGTAATACTGCTTTAAAAAGTCCTGAAAGAATCACCACCTGGTGTGCCTTGGCAGAGATTTTTTGAAAGAGCTGCCAGGTAGGAAAGTGTGTGAAAGAGGCGATTCCCTTCTCAATCCAATGTTAAAACCTCCTATCCCCACCCTCCTCTCCAAACAAACACCCCCTTTCCCTCCAGTTCCTTCCTTTCTCACCCCATCAACCAAATACCCCCTTTCCCTCCAGAAAAAGGGGGTGTTTCTCTCCACCAAACACCCCCTTTCCCTCCAGTTCCTTCTCTTCTCAATCCGATGTTAAAACCTTCTCCCTCAGCACCAGGGAAGTGGTGCTAGGTGGTTGGGAGAGGGCCAGAGGTGGAGAAGGAGGGAGGGAAGTGGTATTTTCCTCTTTAGATCTTTTGTTAGATGCCCCTAAGTTTTACCCTGAACTTATCCATGGGTCATATCAAAATCCATGATTTTGGCCATAAAATCTTCCCTCGACTTATACATGAGGTCAACTTGTACACAAATAGATATGGTAGATATAATGAAGAATAACTGCGCAAACTATTCTATTACTATTACTATTACCTACTAAAAATCAGCATCATGCTTTATTTACACAGGAATTATTATGATCGTAGCCATTAATATAAAGATATGTAATTTAAGATATGAAATGTAACACTTACAATACATAAAAGATTTATTTTACAGTACCTTTGGTTATTCTTGTCATCACTCATACTTCTTTCAGGTTTTTTCAAGCTTCTGGAGAAGGCAATCATGAAATATTTATTTACAATTTCTTTATACTACCAATGTTACATTAAATTACACAGGAAAGAATGTTGTGGTATTCTAATTTCTGTAGTTTGCATAGCTTGTGAGATAAATCTAAGCCTAAAGACTTTAGATATGCTACTATCATGTAAGTGCTGTGCAAATATCTCTCTACAAAAAACTGATGTTTTAATCACAATGGCCCATATTTCCTTGTAAATTTCCAAGAAATTTAGTTTGCATCTTTACCCTGAGAAATTTAATTCTAATGTATTTGAGATTCTTGTTAAAGAACCTATGAAAGTTAATTCCAAGTAATGTTCATAAATCACAAATAATTAACAAAAACATCTCCTTTACCTTTGCACTGGTAATCCTGGGTGACTGGCTACTCTAGTTGCTGATTTTTCAGAATGAAGTGGTTGTCTTTTCATTTCATCTTCATACAATCCAGCCAGCGCCAGCTACAAAGAATGTTAGATATTTAATGCAGTGTGTCCTATTTGAAGAAACACAAGTTATATTTACACTCAACATTTTAGAGGAAAAGTTATGGCCAGTTCACATTGATACGCATGCCATCAATGGCCAGCTGTGGCTATGAAAGATTTCTGTATCAAAATGCCATTTTGAAAGAGTAGCTATTTAGCAAGTCAAAACCTCTAAAAGAAAGAAAAGATTTATATTTCTTAGCACAGTAGTTATAAAATATTTCCTTATAATGCTGATTATTGTTCCTCTTTCAATATAGAACAGTGGAGTAAGGTCATAATAGTGAAGAAAATGTATATTGTTAATTTCTGTTAAGATGACTTTAACTATATAAATAGGAGATCTCCAAGTCACCTTGCTCTGGTGACACCCTGCTCAGGTCTTGCAAACTCAGAGCTGTGTTTTCCTTTAGTCTATCCACGTGTAATGAGGTCTTCTTCTTTTCCTACCGCCTTCTACTTTGCCAAGCATTATTGTCTTTTCTAATGAGTCAGATCATCTCATGATATGTCCAAAGTATGACAGGCTCATTTTAATTATTTTGGCTTCTAGAGAGTTTTGGCTTGATTTTTTTTTTATTGGGGCCAATTTATTTGTCTTTCCGGCAATCATAACTGTAGAACTCTCCTCCAGCACAACACTTCAAATGAGTTGATTCTCTTTCTATTAGCTTTCTTTCACAACCATACAGAAATTGTAAAAATGATAGCATGGACAATCCTGACTTTAGTATTCAGTGATATGTATTTACTCTTGAGGATTGTGTCGAGTTCCTTCACTGCTGCTCTTTCAAATCATAATTGTGGTAATTACTTTTAGGTTTTTTTTATGTTCATATGTAACCCTGCTTTTGTACTTCCTTGGCTTTCTTCAGTGGTTGTTCTGAATCTGCACTTTTCGGAGCTCCTTTCTATGTGTGGAGTATAAATGCTGGACCAAAGGAGTGCAGTGATGTTGCCTGCTTTGTGGTCAGGCGGGTGCCATGATGCCAGTGTGGAGGTGTTGTCGGGGTGTGTGTTGTCCAAATGTCATGCCCCCATGCTGATGCTTTAAGCTGATCTGTTTAGCCCTTTTGTCATCTTGACTCTGCAATGGTAGCATCATCTTCAATGTTAAATCTATCACAATCTCATTATTATAAAAGTACATAGTTGTATACATTCATGTTCCACCCCATATTTTATCTTCCATGTTGTCCACACTGAAAGGTGTATGAGAGCAAGAGAAGTATCTTATCTTGTGAGATGTAAGAAAAACAAAGCTGTGTGCTGAGTAGTTTATATTATGGGTTATAGAAGCATAATTGCAACTTGCCCTTAACTAATGACAAAAAAATCCATGAAGGACCCAGATAAAATAAAATGCTGCTAAATATTTTACTTCCACACTCAAAACCACAAATACTATTATTTGGTAGTCCATCCCTAACTGTTCAAGCTCTGTTGCAACTGATTCTTCTGATATGCAAAATCTATTAGGACAAGATTTGCAAATAGTAAACTAGCTGCCATTTATGTGGCAAGCCCTTTTACAATCAGGGCAGAAAGCATTATTCAAGGGAAGAAAATATTTCTCACAAATACTTTGTAAAAGCTACAAAAGGTTAGAATATAAACACAAAATATATTTCATAGCTTGAAATGCTGAATAAGAAACTGTGGCATCAGTGGTTTCTGAAAAATCATTTTACAAACCTTTCCTGGTTTCTGGAGGAAACGCCTTCCTTGTTTCTGACTTTTTGGTATTGTAAAAGATCCTCAATCCAGAAAGCATCTTTAACAAGTAAACAAAAACTCAGCAATGGAAGGCTAACAGCTTGATAGGATCTTTTTATCAAATTGCTGAGCACAGAAGTATAAGAAGCAACATCTCTATTTGGCAATATCTCCTCAATTTTACCCAGTAATAAACACCACTTAAATTAACTAGAATTCCTTCTCTGTAGCAATATATATGAATGGACTGTCACAACACTTTTGGCAAGTGATATCGTTTCAGTGTGAAGCTATGGAGAAGCAATGTTTCCAGCTTTTCCACTATATTAAAAATAGTCCTCTGGAGGGCCAAGGTTTTGCAGTACTGCAAACACACTCTTTGAGAGACTGGCACAAATGTGGAAACAGGTTGATCCTCCTTTCCCAGGACCTGTCCTACATTTCAGCATCTGTCTATGGGGAATTTCAAAATGCCTTCCATTTTGAGCAGGTCTAAGAAGCATGGATTTACATTTCTATGAGAGTTTTTAGCTTTTATTTTGCCATGTCCTCCATTTTTCCTGAATCTCTTCCATTTTGCAGTGCCTTGTCCTCCTATGCGGTGAGGACCCTGTGTGGAAAGTATGCCACCACCGTGGGCATGCCAGTTTCCTCTCAAGACGGAGAGCAAAGGACCCAAGCCTTCGCCCTTGTTGCCAAGAAATAAACCACTCCAGAAACCACTCCAGAAAAGGCAGCCCCCATTTTGTTGGTGAGGCGAGGCAATGTGTGTGTGTGTGTAGTTATTCTGGCTCTGCCCTGACCAAGGTGAGCAGAGGCCCTAACTGCAAAGGATGACAAGGCACAGTAAAATGTAGGACAGTCAAGAAAAATGGAAGACATTACAAAATGAAAGCTAAACACACTAACATAATGGAAGAATTCAAAGATACAGCCATGTTAAGCTGTCAAATGCATCTGAGGAACTGGAGTGAAGTCTACGAAAGTTCATGCTGCCAGTTTCTTTCAGTTAGTCTCAAAGGTGCTACAAGATCTCTCTACACTAACATAAATATATAGAGATCTTGCAGCACATTTGAAAGAAAGAAAGAAATTGGCAGCATGAACTTTCATAGACTTCACTCTACTTCCTCAGATGCATTTGCAGGAATGCATTTGAGGAAGTATAGATACGAAAGCTCATGCTGCCAATTTGTTTTAGTGAGTCTCAAAGGGGCTATAAGATCTCTCTATGTACTGTTTCTACAGACTAACAAGGCTATTTCTTTGAATTTGAACACTAACGTAAATATAAGATCATGCTGCTTCATCCTGCTCCAAATGGAGGGCATTCTGGCATTCCTCCTGGACAGAAGGCTGAAATGTATAGCACATGCCCTAGAAAAGGAGGACCTCTGGTCACCTTGAACATTGTGGAATGCCTCCTGGGTGGAAGACTGAAATGCAGGGCAGGTCCTAGAAAAGGAGGATGTGGAACCACCTTGGCTGTGCTCCAAATGGAGGACATTTTGGACTCCCTCCTGCACAGAAGGATGAAATGTAGGGCAGGTCCTGGAAAAAAAGGAGGATCTCCAGTCACTCTGGTCCTGCTTCAAACAGAGAACATTTGGGCATCCTTCCTGGACAGGAATTTAAAAGTAGGGCACGTCCTGGAAAAGGAGGACTGGGTCACTGTGGCCTGCTCCAAACGGAGGTCATTTTGGAATTCGTCCTGGACAGAAGCCTAAAAATGTGCGGCAAGTCTTGCAAAGGAAGACTGGGTCACTCTGGCCCTGCCCCAAATAGAGGACTTTTAGGCATCCCTCCTGGACGGGAGCCTAAAAATGTAGGACAGGTCCTAGCAAAGGAGGACCGGGTCATTCTGGTCCTACTCCAAATGGAGGTCATTTTGGACTTCCTCCTGGACGGGAGTCTAAAATGTAGGACAGGTAATGGCAAAGGGGGACGTCTGGTCATCCTTGATCGTGCCAGGACCTGTCCTCCATTTTAGGTCCAAATGGAGGACATTTTGGACTTCCTCCTGGACCTGAGCCTAAAAATGCAGGGTAGGTCCTGCCAAAGGAGGACTGGGTCACTCTGGTCCTGCTCCAAATAGAGGCTATGTAGGCATCCCTCCTGGGCAGGAGCCTAAAATGTAGGACGAGTCCTGGCAAAGGAGGACGACTGGGTTACTCTGGCTCCAGACAGAGGTACTTTGAGACAGCCCTTCTGGACCGAAGGCTCGAATGCAGGCCAGGTCCAGGCAAAGGAGGACGCCTGGTCATCATCCCTGGGACTGTTCCAGATGGAGGACACTCAGTCATTCTTCCTGGACAGGAGCCTAAAAATGTAGGGCAGGTGAGGGCAATGCAGGACCCCTGCCCAACGCCCTCCTCTTCCTCCTCCTCCTCCTGCTCCAGCCCCATCTGTTCCAAGTGGGGCGGGGGATCCAGGGCCCGGCCTCCCTCCCTCCTCTCACCTGCAGGTCCCGGACGCTGGGCGGGCGGCCTCTTCCCCGGGGCCCCTTCCCCCGCCGCCCTCCGCTGGGGCCTGCCTCCTTCTCCTCCTCCTCCTCCTCGTCGTCGCCATCGTCCCCTTCCTCCTCCTCCTCCTGCCGCCGCCCTGGGCTTGCCCCGCCGTCCGCCATCTTCCGCAGCTCCTCAGGAGCCCCAGAGAGACTGAGCCAGAGATGGAGGGGGCCGCCGAGGAGGAGTTCTTCCGGCCGCCAGCGTTGCTATGGCGACCGCCTGCCAGGACTCGGAGCAGGACCACTTGGGCTCTCGACTGGGCCGCAAGCCTGGCTGGCGGTGCTTCCCTGCTGCGGATGCTGCTGCTGCTGCTGCTGGAGCCCAGCCGCGCACCTGTCTTTTGCGCATGCGTGGCTGGACAGGGAAACCCAAGAGGGCCCAAAACACACTGCAGGGAAGTAATCCACTTTGAGGCCGCTTTAACTGCCCAGGCTCAGTGCTAGGGAATCCTGGGGAAGTGCAGTGTTTGTGAGAGAGGTTGGGCCTTCCCTGCCAGAGAGAGCTCTGGGCCACAGTGAGCTACATATTGAGCCCTTACTGTAGCCCCTGTGAGACTGTTGGCAGCATGAGCTTTCCCAGACTAAGGTCTACTTCCTCAGATGCATCTTAACTCAGCTATACCTTTGAATTCTACCCCAATAAACTACACAGAGAGACCTTACTGTATCACCGTTGAGACAAACTGAAAGGAAGAAATTGGCATCATGAGCTTTGGTAGACCTTTTCACATCTTTGAATTCTACCCCAATAAACTACAGTCCTCAGAGTTCCCTAGCACTGAGCCAGGGCAGTTAAGGCAGTCTTAAAAGTTATTTTAATTTGTCATCTGCTATATTTTTATTGTTTAAATGTTAAGATGTATTAGTTTGTATTACTTTTGATTATTTTCGTAGAATGTGCGCCATGGGCAGGTTTATTTTAGCTGTTATAATTTATTGTACGTACAGCGCTGTGTAAATTTACAGTGCTTTATAAATAAAGCTTAATAATAATAATAATAATAACAATAATAGTTATCATTGGATTATTACTGCAGTGTGTTTTGAACCCCAGATGCCCTGCTTTTTAATTACCAAACCATTACCAAGGGACTTCTAATGTTACAAAATTGCTGAGGAGCAAACTGTAAATATAGCCTATATTTATTTTAGTTGTCTGCTAAATTTGTAACACAGCTTTCTACAGTGCTCCAGGTGGATAATAGTAATAAAACATAACAATAAAATACAAAGGAGAAAAAATAGAAACAAACCTCACAAACCATAAATAAAACCAGTAAAAAATATCCAGTTAAAAAGATATTTAGAACATATGCCATCTGTTACCAAGTTTGGTTTTATATAAATTTTAGGTGCCATGCGATCTGAATCTATGACCCCTGACTGACCCCATCGCTAGCCGCCATTACCCTAAAGGCGAGTTGACCACGTAGCCACCACTCCTTGCTAGGCATGGTCAAGGAAAATAAGTAGAATTTAAACCTTTCAGCAAGCAGTTTTGGCAGTTGCCATACTAGTTTCGCAGGCTGCCCAAAGCAGGAAGACAGTAGCAGAGCTTCCTCCTTTTGAGAGCCAGTGATTAACTTAACAGCTCGGCCATCGAGATATTTGTCCCCTCCTGAAAAGTGCCAGACCTCTTCTTTGTGTATGCACTGTGTAAGTTTCAGCTTAGACAAAGATAAAGTCATCAAGCCTTTGTTCGCCAGGCTGCCATAGCCTGAGGTTATGTTCAGGGGTATAAAAGGACCCCACTTTTCGCCCTTCAGTGGGCTTGTTGAGCATTGAGTTCCAAACCTAATACCTTGCTTGTCAAGCAGCCTGCTCCAAGCTTGCGATCCTTGAGCCTTGGGCTCCGCTGAAATCACTCAAGCTAAGCCAAAAGCTCACTGTCTCTCGGGCCTCTTGTTAGCTTTGCCCGCTGGACCTCAGCTCCCAGCCACCGCGGTCGCCGCTTGCTTTCCCGTTCCCACAGCCGTGTCTCACCATTCACCATCCCTCAAATCCGTCACTTTGGAATGATGGAAGACTCCTAAGGTAAATATCCCTATCCTTTCTCCTTTAATCCCAAACTCACCCCTCCCTTACTTTAGCATTGAATGTGTGTGTGCATGTGTCATCCCCTTTGTTGTGTGGCTTCAATAAATGTTTTATATTTTTATTGCAACTCATTGGCATTTTGAGTCTCTCTCTCTCTGGGGTGGACTAGATGACCTCTGGTATACACATAGGGACCCAACCCCGCTGCATGCGTTGTCAGGACACGCCTCTTGTAATATTTGAGCTAATTAAATTCCCCTAATTCGATCCTTCCTAACACATCTAATAGGTCAAAGGTCTCTTTAAATAAAAGGCATCATTAGGGTCTTAGGAGGAAATGGGATCTGTTTTGAAATTCTTTTGAGGAGAAATTTCTATACTTCTAAAGACTAAGCGTACTTATAAAAGTTTTCAGAAGATAGCAGAGGGAAAAGAAGAGAAAAAGAAGTGGAGTCCTAATATATGTAATAGGTGCCAAATCATCAGGAGAAGGAAATACTATATAATATTGTTAATAGTAATCTAAGAAATTGAGAAACTGTGGAATTACTGATTGTATGGTGAATTACTCTGTTATATTTTATTTTAAATAATAATAATAATAATAATAATGAAAATGTTTTCAGAAGACAGGTAGTGTCATGCCTCCAGAGCATCTTTGGCGGCACACCGCCATTTATGTACGTATGAGGATACTGTACTAGGGTTAGGAGGGGCGGTGCTTCCGCACCCCCCTAACCCTGAGTACGTTTTCTCCTATACGTACAAGCATGGCGGCGCCCTTCTTCTACTGCATCGGGGCGCCGCCTCTTTACGTTCTCGATTGCACAGCGTCCAGACGTGTCGCGGCCCGCCTTCTGACGTCGCGCGTCCGCCGCCAGGCGCCTCGCGACGTTGCTAGATGGCGCCGCAGAGACCGAAGGCTCCGAAATGGAGCTTCTTGTTTCGGTCCGCGCGGGGGGGGGGGAGGTCGGGCCGTTGTGAAGGTCTCCGGCTCCCCCGCGGCCCCCCCCCCCCCCCTGACTGGCGGCGGCGGCTGACCGCCGTTAAAGCGGCGGTGCCCTTGGTACCCCGCCTTTGATGCTCGCTTGAGACATATATTTTAGTTGAGATTATATTAGGCTCTGTCCTATGGCCTGTTTACAGACGCCAAAATAAAAGCTGCTTAAGCTGCTTCGAGTCCAGTGGAGGTAGGGTGTTATCAATATGCCATGCAGTCCTAATAAGTCCAGAAGTCGCACCAAAGCCACACTCCAGCCCTAAGGACTGGAGCGTGGCTTTGGTGTGGCTTCTGGACTCTTAGGACGCATGCATCAGTGGAACACCATACCTCCACTGTGACTCGAAGCAGCTTTATTTTGGCTGTCTGTAACAGGCCTATGTATCAGTTTAGGAGGGGAAATAGAAATCTACAGCTTTAAGAAAGACAAGGATTATGGGAAATCCCAGGGTCTTATGTTGTCTCCCTCTAGTTAGTTTCAGTGTGTAGTAAGATTTCAGCCAAGTCAGACTTGGAGAGAGTATTTTCCTTTGACAAAATGATAAGTCCACAAAAGAAGAAAGATAGTCCTCTGAAGAAGAAAGATAGAATCCACCAAGAAGAGAGCAAGGTATTTAGGAAGGACTATTGAGAAAAAGAAGAAATCAGTTTCATGTTTTTTTGTGTTATAACCAGTAAAGCCTTTGAAATTTGTGGACAAGTCTTTTGTTCTGGCTGTGATCCCGAGAGCCAGAGGCCTTACTACACCCAAAGTCCATAGCATTGCTCTTGGGACAAAACAGTCAAAGGAAAGCTCTGCAGTAAAGGACTCAGATCCTTACTTAGCCATAAAGCCTACTAGGCTACCTTGGTCTAGAAACTATATCTACCAGCCAATCTAATTTACATCATCTCTGTAAGGATAAAAAGAAGCAGAGAGAACCTTATAACTGCCCTACAGTAATATTTTACAGTAATATAATACAGTAAAGATGACATATAAATAAAAGGCATAGACCATAGAAAGCTAACATCTACCTTATTTGAAATTACTCTTCCCCAGATAGCCTAGCTTTATGGTGAAACTACATTTATGTACCGGTGTGACCATCATCTTAAACATACATATACATTTCCAGAGATGTAATCATTTTAGTCTATTGTTGCACAAACAGAAACGTTTTTCTTGTAGTCACTTTAAAGGCTAAATTGGATGATAACCCAGTGGCCCTCCAGGTGTTATTGCACTGCAGCCTCCAGCATCCCTCATCATTGACCACATGGGCTAGGAATGATGGGAGTTACAGTCCAACAATATCTGCAGCATAAGGAGAGAAATATAGCAACAAATACATCAACCTGCCAACATATGTACTCAGTCTATCTGAAGGAGTCCCAGGTTATATTATTTGTACCTGGTTTTTTACTGCACTCTCTGTTGATTTGATTGGATTCTCTATTGATTTTGTGTTTCATACATTGCAATATTCATGGTGCCATGATATTGGCTACCTTGATAGTTAGGTCACACACTATATGAAAAAGAAACCAGTTATCTAATGTTTTCATACAACTGAGAAATAACCTCTGAGTCCATAAAGCTTGGGTGCACTAAATATGTTAGTCATTAACACACCACAAAATTGTTTCTTGGTTTTGCTGTAACAGGATAATTTACTCTCAAAAGCTTATTTGGATGGTAATTAGTGCAAAATTTACTGTCACTGGGAAGAGAAAAAGATGCCCCCTTCTTTATATCGTGTATATAAAATATAATGCAAATGCCTTTGTTAAAAAGAGCTCTTTGGAGAGATACTGTTTGCCACTAGGTGGTGGTGAAATAACACTTAAATCCATTGCTGCCTTTGTCCTGTTTTACAATTTGGCTTTTTCCATTGCCAAATTCTTTCCCCACCACTCACTGAAAAAGACAACTGTTTTACCAAATCTTATTCTTGTTACATTGCTGTTTGCTAGCTCTTCTTGGAGATGTTCGTGCTCAGTAGGGGTGGGGGGGTGGGGGTGGGAGGACTACAGGTATACCTCAATAAATGAAGCAGATATGTTGCAAAGCAAAGCTACACAAAGCAAAGCTACAATATTTGCCCAAAAGGTAGGAGACACAATAAACAAAAACCTCTTCCCTTATACTCTTCCACGCGTAGCTTTTAAATTTGCTTCTAAATATATTCGCATTAACTTAAAATCAAAAGCTCCCATTGTCAAATTAACAACACTGCCCTGTTATATACAGGTCATTTTAATAGAAATCATTGTAAACTTTATGACCTCATATGATTTGTTTTTTGCTAGAAGCCTATCCCAGAAATCATTCCCTTGCTCATCTCTCCTGGTGTCCAGCAGCTGGCTGTAAGAAAACATAGCTCCCATACCCAGAAATAAACACACAAAACATACATTTGACATTGAGTTAACAAAGGCTATACCTGTATTTGCTTTAATTCTTTGTGGTTTTTTCGGGCTATGTGGCCATGTTCTAGAAGAGTTTATTCCTGATGTTTCGCCAGCATCACAGATGCTGGTGAAATGTCAGGAATAAACTCTTCTAGAACATGGCCACATAGCCTGAAAAACCCACAAAAAACTATGGATTCTGGCCATGAAAGCCTTTGACTTTAGAGTTATTCTCAATGGCAGGATGAATCGCTTCATCAGTTGCGCCTACCCCAGTTTAGAAAGTGATTTCAAAAGACCCCTAGTTCTCATTATCAAAGGGTTTTTTTCCTTACCCTGTGATCAGGTTTTTTTTAAGGCAATTGTGGTTCCCACTGGCAGCACTGCTTTAAATTCCCCTGTCAATCATCTGACGTATGCCTGGCTTGGAAATTGGGGGGAGGGGGGTTGGAGGCTGAGAGAGGGAAGGGACAAGAGGAGAGGGAGGTTGATGAAAATGGAGGCCACCAGGACCCAGGGAGGCCTGTGAGAAGGAGGGCAGGGCATGTTTTCTTTTATTTTCTTTTGTAAATACAATGAAGTGCTTAAGCGACAGAGTGGTTTAGCACCTTTGCTAGTAGTTGCTAAACCATTCTGTCTCTTAAGCGGCTAAGTTTTATTTATTTATTTATTTTAAAAAGGAACCAAACATCACACCAATAATGACAAGACGAGCACTGAGGGGGGATGACATCTCCCAAAAAATGGGAAGGGATGGTAAACAGCACTCTGCCATTCTGCCCTCCCCTCCAGAATACTGTGATTCTTATCTTTCATTCCCACTTGCTCGACAAGCTTTGGAATCATGTTTTTTCAAAAGAACCTCTTTTAAGCTGGTGTCTGGAAAAATCTGTTCTTTTGCCTTTGCCTCACTTCATTGTGACAGATTCGATCACATCGCAACAGGAACCGGTTTCAAATGAGAACGAGGGCCATTTAATTTGCTCAGCAATCCGATTCTTTTTATAGTGAGAATGGGGTCTTTATTTGTTTTTTTACAAAGGAGCCCTGCAAAGGATCAAACTGTGTGGGCAAATGGTTAATGTAAATGGTTGATACCAATTCTACTTCTGAACAATACAGGTGAACATAACCTGGCTATGAATCCAGAAACTGCCAGTGCACTTCCTTTTTCTGGGTATTTGCCCCTGGCAATAGTTCCCAAAACTGTTCCTTTTCCTGCTCACAAAAACCATGGTTCTGTTCGGCACATCTCAGGAATCCCTTTTCATGATTGTGGTGCTTCCAGGTATTATTTTGTTGTTGTTATCCACCCTCCAGATATTTACCAATTACTAAACCCTGCATCAGATTGGGAAACAAAAATAAATAAATAAATAAATAAATAAATAAAAAATAGAAATCCACAATCCTCTGCAAGCTAGATGGTATCAGGGGACCTGGCCACACCATTTGATGACCTTGGTTTCTCTTTTCTATCCAGCACTTCAGATGGGAACCATAGCCTGGTACAGACAGCCCAAAAAGGGCTGTCTGCCAGTGCCTGGTTTTGCTCCGTGGGGAAGCCACAGCCTCCAGACCGCAGGACTTCCCCGCAGAACAAAAAGAACCCGCAAAAAGCGGGTTCTTCTTGCGGCGCCATTGTAACACCTCAGTGCGCCAATGGTGCACTCGCTTGTCATAATGGCACCGCGACATGCAGACGCTAAGCGTCTGTCATGTCAAAATGGCGGTGCCCATTTGTATAGGGCACCGCCATTTTGACGTATGGAATACATGCTAAGGTTGCGGGGCATCTGTAAGCAATGCCCTGAGGCAACCCTAGCATGTCGCCAGGATGTGCTAAAGGGCCCGTCTGGACCAGGCCATAGATTCCCATCCTATTCTGGTGCAGGGAGGATGAAAATATAAACTGCTTTACTCAGCATGTCTACCAGCCTTAGAGGTACTGGCTGAGAGCACTTGATTTCACTTACTTGCTGCCTTCCCCAATGGGAAAGAAGATACTGGAGTTAAAGTACTCTCTCGGCTGATTTTTCCAAGCACTTCTGATAGAGGGAAAGAGTGTTCCTGCTATCTCTGATCAGTGATAGGAGCCATCAGAAATTTGCGTTTATGTTTTGGAATGTGTGCGGTTTTAGGAGAGGGGAGAGTCTGGACCCTAGATGGGCTGGATTGGGTCTGGGTCTTGGAGATTCCGCTCCCCTGCCCTTTATTGTCTACCTGTGTTGCCCTAGCATTAAGACCAAATGACTAAACTAGTCAGTGGAACCACAAAATGCCCTAATCCCCCGGGACTGCATTTGCAAGGCAGAAATAATCCAGGTTGACACCACTGTAACTGCCATGGCTCAATGCTATGGAGTTCTGGGATTTGTAGTTTTATAAGATATTTAGCCGCCTCTGTCGGAGAGCTGGTGCCACAACAAATTTCATATCCCAGGATTCTATAGCATTGAGCCATGGCAGTTACAGTAGTGTCACCCTGGATAATTTCTGCAGTGTGGATACAGCCCATGCAGTCTTATAAAGCAGGTAAACAAAACTAATCATCCAATGCAAAATGAAATGAAATAGTGACTCATTATGCTCAGAGTACAGGGGGTGCCAAGAAAAATCCAGCTGAGGGTTGGGCTAACCAGGCCCTGTGAATTTCTAGCCCACCATATACATATGAATACATGTGGATGTACTTGTTTCTGAGTATCTTTAGCAGGAAATAGTAGGATTCTCAAAAATTGGTATTTGCATTTTTAGCCACAATGTCACATTGTAGACTTGAAAAGGATCTAGAGCAGTGTTTCCCAAATGTGGGTCCTCCAGGTGTTTTGGACTTCAAATCCCAGAAGCCCCAACCAGCTTGACCAACAGTCAGAAATTCTGAAAGCTGAAGTCCCAAACATCTGGAGATACAAAGTTTGGAAACCACTGATCTAGAGTGTTCACAGGATTCTCAACAAAATTAATGTATACACTCTAGAATTAGATCCTTTTCAAGTCTGCTTCTTCTAAGACAGCAGTTCTTAAACTTTTTACCTTTGTGACCCACTTTACATCAACATGCGAAAGCCATGTGCCCCCACTTGACATAGTATATGAATAAAAATATGTTTATTTAGTGTGATATTTTAACTTGCACATTCGTTTATATTTCATGTATATGTATATAATCGTGTAAATGTATATGTAAACATTTTATAAGGAAATGACATTCAGATTAGAACAATTTTATTTAAATAAATTCCATATTTAACTCAACACATGTGTAATTTTTGCATATAAAAACAGTTTGGGAAAAGGAGGAGAAGGAGGGATCAGGTCCTCTAAGTCTCATGCCTTCCTTGAGCAACTCTCTTGTACCTCCAGGGGCTCATGCCCCACCATTTGAGAACCACTGTTCTAAGCAGATCTTTCTATATTATATATGTATGTTTGGATTTAAATTTTTATGTAATAAGAAATATTTGTTTCTGGGTTAATTTTCATGTCCACACCACACATCACCTTATGAAATCAGAAGACTCATGTCTTATAAATTTGTTTCATTGATTTCAATTTATAATGCAATCACCCTACATCACCCAGATCAATCTTCTTCTGTCCAGTTGTCAAAATGACCAGCAGAAAATCAGAGAAACGAAACTCAACACATGTGTTAATATTTGTCCTTTGCTTTAAAAGCTGAAGTAAAATTGCCAAGATGATTAAAATATGAAATTACTATAGGGGAAACATGAGGCCCCTTCCCTTCCCTCCCCTCACAACCCATGCAAAGACCATTAAGATGGATTTTTAAAATAGGATGAAAATATGCTCTCACTGCAGTTTAGGGATGATAAATTATGCCTATATTTTGACTGAAATGTTTACATAAAGCAGTAACTTAACACTGAATAAATGAAGCAAGTCAGACTTCATTCATTATATCTGTGTACGTGCCAGACATGAAGAGCAAAAGGAATGTCTTCAGATATTATGGTAATATAATTTAAGCAATTCAGGAGCCACGTCATTGTGCTGAATTCCTACTAGACCCAAATTATCCTTAACAGAAGAAGAAGGGGAGGGGTAAGTGACAATGCCAAACTTGTATATTTGGTTATGATGAAGTAAAATGTGTCTCAGAGTTGGAATGGAATGGTGCTTAGGATATTCATGAGCCATTCAGTGGGTTGGCAGGCTCGCATTAACATGTGCAATATTGAATCACCCTATCAAAGAAACCATTTTCTAAGAAACAATACAACAAGGGATTTACTGTGATGGTTGGATTATAGAGTCTAACTACTCATCTAGGTTATTTTGAGTTTTTCTTTTCTTTTCTTTTCTTTCTTTCTTTCTTTTTTTTTTTTTGAAAATCTCCAGAAGTGCAGCTGTGGAAATGATGCCTCTCATGGGCCAAGCTCTGGCAGAAAATAAGAGATCAAGGGATCACTTTACATTTGAATGTTGGTGCTGCAAATAATTTTGCACTTCTTAGAAAAGAAAGTCTCCTTCCCCAAAATATCTCTAGTCAGTATTTGTTATTTTACAGTTAGTTAAATGAAATATCATAATACAATCAGAAAATTATTCAAGAATAAAATGCAAATCCCTATCGATTAATATTCAGTGCACACCAACCTAGCGGCTGCAAAATTCCAGTTTTTGAACATCAGATTTAAAAAAAAATTATATGTGCATTTATTTTAACAATTGGTCCCCTGAGGTGGCTCAAGTGGTTAAGACGCCAACTGTTGATTGCAAGATCAGTAGTTAGAGGCCTGGCGCCGCATGATGGGGTGAGCTCCCCTCACTAGTCCCAGTTTCTGCCAGCCTAGCAGTTCAAAAGCATGCAAATGCAAGTAGATAAATAGGTATCATGCTGGTAGGAAGATAAACAGTGTTCTGTGCCATCATACTGGTCACATGATCACAGAGTAGTCTCTGACAATGCTGGCGCTTCGGCTTAGTGATGGAGATGAGCACCACCCCCTATGGGTACAACTTGACAACTTTGTCAATGGGGAATATCACCACCTTGAGTCCCTATATTGGGAGAAAGGTGGGATATAAGAACATAATAATAATAATAATAATAATAATAATAATAATAATAATAATAATAATAATATCTTTACCTTTTTTATCCCTGAGATACAGACCTGGAGTGTATCTATGGCGGGTTACAGACCGCCAAAAAATACGTATAGAATACGTATTAGGGTTAGGAGGGGCGGTGCTTCCGCACCCCCTAACCCTAGTACGTATTCCATACGTACAACATGGCGGCACCCCTTCCACATGGGGGCCGCCATGTTTACGTATCGGACGCATAGCGTCAGACGTGTCGCGGCGCCTATGACGTCGCAAATGCACCAGCGGCGCCTCGCGACGTCATAGAGGCGCCGCAAGAAGGAGCTCCATTTTGGAGCTCCTTTTTTGCTCCGCGCGGGAGCCGCACGGTGTGGCTGCTACGGCTCCCTCACGGAGCAAGCGGCGGTCTGCAACCCGCCTGAGTCTCACAATAACATCAGTTAGATGCCAGTTTAGGTCCCATGGTTTGTGAAGTAAGTTACACTGAACATATGGGTAGCACTTGTAACTATACAATACTCATGCTTGTAAGAGTCTTTATATTTAAGGATATTGGAATGATAATGAATGGGAATAGGAATTTGCCCTCTTCCTATGAGTACCTGCAAGGTTGTTGTTGTGTGTCTTCAAGTTTTTTCTGAATTATGGTGATACTAAGACAGCCCTATCATTGTCTGGGCAAGATTTGTTCATAGGGGAATTGCCTTTGCCTTCACCTAAGGCTAAGAGAATGTGACTTGGCCAAGGTCACCCAGTAGTTTTTCATGGCCGAGTGATGATATGAATCTTGGTCACCAGAGTCATATACAAACACTCAAACCATTATACCATATTGGCTCTCCTAACTGAACATAAACCAGAATTGATATTTGACACACCAGTTATATGTAGCTTCTGTCATGCTATCAGACTATTCTCTAATCCACACAGCATTGCATGCATGAGATTGTTGGTATGAAATTCCAAACATGACTCTCATGAGTGTTTTTTTCTGTTTCACTGCAACAACAAATCTAACTTTGAAACAAACATGAAGCAAGGATTCTTCTCAATGCCTCTAACCTTGAAATGATATGATACACAGTACAGCACCAAGAGAAAACAGAATTTGGGGAAGATGAAAGATTGAGACTGTGAGAAGAAATCAATAAGTGCAAAACAGCTTAAATACTGGATATGTAGGCAAGATGACTCTGAGTATTCCTTGCCTAAGAAAACCCTGTGAAATTGATGGGGTTGCATAAGTTGACAGATGACTTGAAGGACAAACACACATCTGTTAGAGTCTCTCTTTTTTAAAAAGTAGGCAGGCAGATCATGTGTGGTCTCCTGGCAAAAGAAGAGGAAGAGAAAAGGGAGAAATGACTGTGTGGACAGCATGCAAATTCAGAATGCCAGGAAAAGAAATAGATTTAATAACAATTGAGTGCTTGCTCATTTTCAAAGGAATATATTTGATACTGAGACAATGTCTGCAAGTAGTGTCATCAATTATAAGTCAATCTGTTCTGGCCTTGGTGTGAACCTTGGAGGTTGTATTACAATTCATTTTGGAAGTAGAGGTTTTCCCAGACAGAATGTTAGGTTTTCTAGACCAGTAGGCAGGGAGACATAAATTAAGTAGAATCACTTTGGACTGATGTCTCTGTTGTGATGTAATAGAATCAAGTGAGTATAAATCTCATTTGGGTGGAAAGGTGGCATTAACAGTTTTAACTGGACAAAACTATGAATAAAAGAAGTACATCTGAACTTTTGTGGGTGAAATTAGCCAATTCATAAAAAAGGTATTAACAGTTTTATTTAAATTACTGCTGATGGTTCTTAGCTTGATCAAGTCCAATAAAACATTCACTGCATCTTTCATGACATAAATGGCTCTCATTTCCAAAGCTGTTTCAGCACTATAGAAATGAAATGTAAAAAGCTCCTTAACAGGTGTTATCATAAACAGTATGATGTGTGCATGTGTGTGTATGTCTATGTAATCATAATCAAAGCATTGCAAGGGACCATAAGGGCCATGAAATCCAACCCTCTGCCATTCTAGGATACACAACCAAAGCACTCCCAACAGACATTCATCTTCTGTTTAAAAACCTCCAAAGAAGGAGACTCTACCACTATGTGAAGGAGTGTATTCCATTGTCAAACAGCTCTTACTGTCAGAAAGTTCTTCCTAATGTTGAGGTGTTTTTACAACTCTTTTCCTGTTGTTTGAATCCATTGCTCAATCCCCCACTGTGCTAGTCTCTGAAGCAGCAGAAAACAAGCTCGCTCTGTCTTCAATATGACACCCTATCAAATATCTAAACATGACTATTGTGTCATCTCTTAGCTTTCTCATCTCCAGGCTAAACATACCCAGCTCCCTAAGCTACTCCTTATGTGGCATGGTTTCCAGACCCACCTATACACATCTACTATTGGATGATTAAATCCAAAATGTTTAGCTGAGTCAATATATACACACACACACACACACACACACACACACACACATCACATGGAAAGGTGGAAAGGAAAGGGTTGGTTCCCAGAATGATTTCTGTGCTATGCTGCTGAAGTATGATTAGCATATGGGGAAAGATTTAAATATAAAGATCAGCTACATCAATGCATCAAAACCATCAGCTGCCAGTCCTTGAAGAGTCTCTATGAAAGAAAGAAACAATTATACCCAATGGGCACAAAAAATGGTACTGGTCCTTGAAACACTACAGGAAAATGGCTTGTTCTCCACATGGCATAGCTCCGTTCCAAGTGCCACCACCCTGGCCTTAGAGCTACAGAAGAACTGGCAGCATCTGATGGACTTGATCTCCTTCCCCACTACCATTCCCTTCTCCTTGTGTGTCATGTCTTTTTTGGATTGTAAGCAGGGAACTATCTAATTAACAATTTGTAAGCTGCTCTGAGAGATTTTGTGGCAGAAGAGCAGAGTATAAATACTCTCAATAAATGAATGAATGAAGTAGCACCGAGCTATGCCACATGAACATAAGCCATGCATGTTTGGCATAGGAGAGGTTACTATGAGTATTAATATGTTATTATAAATAGTAGAAAATTCTGTTATTGAAAATATTGGAGAAATTAGCTCTTCACAAGCACTCATTACCATTATTACTCCTTTAAAAATCTACTGAGAATTTTACTTTTGTGTAAGTATGTTATGCTCTTTTCATATCTTTTTTTGCAAACGTTGTTTTAAACAATAAAATAAAATTATTATTTATAGTTTATTATTCATATACCTCACCTTTTTCATACCAGGGAACCCAAGGTTTCTTACAAAATTTAAAATAAAAGTTATGGTAAAATGGTACTATATAAAACATGGTTAAATGTCAGCTCTGTTAAAAACACATCGTTAAAAACAGTTTTAAAATATATTTAAAACATCAATAAAATATATAATAATAATAATAATAAAAAATCAGAGCACAGCATTTTAAACAATATTTTGTCATATGATTAAAGTCAATCATATTCCTGCCTAAAAATGGTCTCTGCCAGTAGACGAAAAAGTTCGATTTCAGTTGTGGAAATTAAATGAGAATGAGCTGAATCACACAGAATCAAGGATCTGTTTCATGCACACATTGTCTGAAATGTCTCAAAAGATGGTGTGTGTGTGTGTCCAAGTGGATAGTTCTGATGTTTTGGGTTCTGTCTGGGGGGAAAAATGAGATGTTCTTTCTTTTCTAGTTGAGATTATTACACATTTGACAGAGAGTCTGAAACAAGTGTGGTTCCTTCTTAGACTGAGAGAATGAGGATCCTTGCCACTTGTTAACTAAACTGGATTCTGACTGGGGTCATCTTTCTCATTTCTGGTCACTTGAATACCCAACTCATGATGGTGGTTAAATAAACAGGCCAAGTTAATATCAACAATCCACTTAAGCAAAGTTAAGGATTGGAATCTCAGAATATTTACATGGGGAATGTGTAGACTCTTTGGTACTATTTTAGGCTACTATTACATGTAGCTATATAGATATATAAACATATACATCCCACTTTAGGAAGAAACATAGACATATCAATGTATGGAAGCTTAAATTTCATTATATTACATTGCATGTAAGGCATCATGCATGCATTAGATCACATGGCTATCAGGATGCCTACTTTCATAAGGACTTTCCTAATATTGCTTTTATGTTTTGGCTTCTCTTTTACAGGTTTCATAACACTTGACACATGATAACAGTACCAGTTTCATACTTTTTCATACATTTCAGTGTCTGTTAAAGCATTATATAGACATTTCATGAAGGCTTTTACATGAACAGAATTCTGTCCATTATACCATAATCATAACCATCTTAACAATACCTCTTGTATTGTATTCATTCAAGTATTAATTTTTATCTGTTGAGGAAACACATATTTCTAACAACCTCTGTGTCTACACAGGCATTCAAGGATTAATCTCCTTGAGCACTGTTAAATCTCAACAGAATTTGTCACAACAAACATCGATTACGAGGATTATGGGACACACATATATGTCTTAGCCTAGCCTTTCCAGTACAGTATGTTTGGGCAGCAAACAAAAGGGAAGAGGGCAGATTATTAGTTTTTATTTTATGAGGAATAGCACAGCCCGTCTGAGACAGTCATCTCCATTAGAGACTGCCAAAAGCAGTCTAATCTTTTGGGCTTTATCTTTATCCTTTATTCTTCCCTTCACCCATTCAGCTAATCAGTTATCCAGTCAAAACAAAGGACTCAATACCTGCTTATATAGCTAAGACAAAGATCTAAGGAACTCTGGTGGTGCAGTGATTAAATGCTGGTACTGCAGCCACAACATTGTAAGTTTGATTCTAGAGGAGGGCTCCAAGGTCCACTCTGGGTCTTAACAGACTGGCATTATATGCTGGCATGGGAGTAGCATGGGGGCATGGTGATTGCATGTCGGCTGCCCCGACTCTGCCCCCATGCCACCCAACATGACCAGATGGCGGGTGGTGTCATGCTGCGTCTTCAGCGCAATGCTTTGGTGCAGTGGTGAAAAGCCACCACCACAGTGGCTAGGGCACCTTTTCCACAGCACAAAAAGGAGCTGCTTTTTGTGCTGCAGAAAGGCTAGACTGAGGCTGCAGGCTCTGGTTGTTGTGGCCCCGATCCGGCAAGGAAAGAGGTGGCATGGAACCACCGCTTAGGGGCCATCTATTGAGCCCCTCAGTCTTCCATCCTTTCGTAGGCCAGTAAAATGAGTAGCTAGTTTGTCGGGGGCAATTGGCTTATACGGTGTAAACCTCTTAGGGAGCGATAGTACACGGATAAGCAGTATAGAAATGTATTTGCTATTGCTTTTGCTATTGCTATTGCTATCTTATCCATAACCCTACCAAGGGTCCAGTAGGAGTTGTATCTATCCTACTTTCCTCTGCCAGTGCATCTACAAGGAGGTCTATTCACAGTCAAGCTACTGTATGTGGTCCTCTCTTGATTACAGTTGTGCAGGCATTTTCTTATCTTATTTACATTCCAACAGCCTGGCATAATTGGTTACAATAGGCTATATTCTGTACTTGATACTAGTTTACTTTTAAAGTTAGATGCCTTGGTCAAAAAGTTGGCAACTGAATAATATGCCCTGTTAACAGTCTAAATTGCATTAATTGTTTTCAGTGATGGGCTGCATTGATGGCAGCAGAAGGATAAGGTCATTGTGCCACTGGAATGCATGTTGCACAAGCATTTGTGTATTTCCAGAGTTAATGTAAGGGTGGTATCTAAGAAGATTTTATTATGCAAGCAGTTGTTCCACCTCTTCTGAAATCAATGATGCAAGTGGTTATTTATTATTATTATTAACCTTTATTTATGAAGCGCTGTAAATTTACACAGCGCTGTACATACAATCTTTTAGTTAGACGATTCCCTGCCCTCGGGCTTACAATCTAAAAAGACAAGACACAGAAAGAGAAGGGGGTGGTGGAGGGAAAGGGTAAGAGGTCCAGCAGTTCCTCTCTACCTCCAAGGCCTGGACCAAGGGAGATGGACTGGAGGGAGGGCGAGGCTTCATAATGGATGGTTAATCATTTTCCAGGGAAAATACATACTCTCAAGTAGGATAATGCATATACAGTACATAGCAATACAGGAAATGGTTCAATAAATAGGCACCATAAGAACATCAAATAGTAAGCGACAATTATGCAATGCCTGGGAAGGCTTCTCTGAACAGGATGGTTTTCAACTCCGTTTTGAAGCTGGTTAAAGAAGTGATGGCTCTTGCTTGTGGAGGAAGAAGGTTCCAGGCGTGAGGGGCAGCGAGTGAAAAGGGGTGAATCCGGGAAGGGGCAGAGGAAATCCTGGGCTGAGACAGCAGACCTTGACTACCAGAACGGAGGACCCGAGTGGAAAGGTGAGGAGAAAGAAGGTCTGATAAGTAGGGAGGGGCCAGTCCATGGAGGGCTTTAAACATGGACAGCAGGAGCTTATACTGAATGCGGAAAGGGAGGGGGAGCCAGTGAAGGGATGCCAACACAGGAGAGATGTGGTCAGAGCGGTGGGTGGAAGTGATAATGCGTGCAGCTGAATGCTGAACAGAGATTAAGGGACGGAGGTGAGAAAGAGGAAGCCCAGCCAGGAGGACATTACAGTAATCAAGTCGTGAGACCACTAGGGCATGGACCAGGATCTTGGCAGTAGAGGCGGAGAGATATGGTCGGATTTTGGCAATATTGTACAAAAAGAGTCTACAAGCCTTGGCTGTGGTCTGGATCTGAGGGATACACGACAGAGAAGAGTCAAAGATAAAACCAAGACTGCGGGCTTGCTGGACTGATTGAATAGAAATGTTGTCCACAGAGACAGAAAAGGAGTGTTGAAGGGTGGGCTTAGGAGGAAAGACAAGAAGCTCCGTCTTGGACATGTTGAGCTTCAAACGCCGATGGCGCATCCATTGTGAGACAGCTGTGAGGCAGGACGAAACTTGCTGTTCAAGCCTTGGAGAAAGGTCAGGGGCGGAAAGATACAGCTGGGTGTCATCGGCATACAGATGGTAGGAAAAGCCAAAAGAGCTGATGAGTTTTCCTAAGGACAGTGTGTAGAGAGAAAACAGAAGGGGACCCAGAACAGAGCCCTGGGGAACTCCAACAGATAAGGGAACAGGAGATGAAGTCTGACCTCCTGCAACCACTGCAAAAGATCTGCCAGACAAGTAAGATCTAAACCAGTCGAGAACAGAGTCTGAGAACCCAAGGTCAGAGAGTATATCAACTAGAAGACAGTGATCAACGGTGTCAAAGGCTGAAGACAGATCAAGAAGGATGAGAACAGAGTAAAGGTCATTAGCCTTGGCCTGTAAAAGGTCATTCGAGATTTTGGTGAGAGCTGTCTCTGTAGAATGCCTTGGGCGGAAGCCAGACTGAAAGGGATCGAGGATGGAATTGGCTTCAAGAAACTCAAGACAGCGCGAATAGACAACCCGTTCCAAAACCTTAGAAAGAAAGGGGAGAAGAGAAATCGGACGATAGCTAGACAAAGAGGAGGGGTCAAGAGAAGGTTTTTTCAGAATTGGGGAAATGAGAGCATGTTTGAAGTCCGAGGGGAAGGAGCCTGTAGAGAGAGAGAGATTGAAGATATGGAGAAGCGAGGGCAGAAAGGAGGGAGCTATGGAGATTAGAAGACGAGTAGGAATTGGATCAAGAGAGCAAGTTGCAGGTTTGGAAGAGTTCAGAAGTGTAGAGAGTTCATCCAAAGAGGCAGGAGGAAACACAGAAAATTTGTCAGGCGAGGGCAATAGAAGATTAAGAGCAGAAGAAGAATTGGGGGGACTATCTCAGAGCAAATAGTGGAGATCTTAGAGATGAAATAATTAGCAAAGTCATTAGGAGAGAATGATGAAGAGACCGGAGGAGAGGGAGGTTTAAGCAAAGTGTTGAAGGTGGAGAACAAATGCTGCGGGCGCCTCTCATTGGCGGAGATCAATGATTTGTAATAATTCTGTTTAGCCATAGAGAGGGCCCGTGAGAAGGAAGAAAGAACAAATTTGAAATGGATAAAATCAGCCCACTCTTTGGACTTTCTCCAAAGACGTTCGGCCGCTCTAGAGCAGGACCGGAGAAACTTAATGTTGGGGTTAAGCCAGGGCTGAGGTCTTAGAGGAAGAAGTGCGTACAGAGACAGGGGCAAAATGGTCGAGAGTCGAGGAAAGAGTGGAGTTAAATAAAGACATTGCTGAATACACTTATAATACACTTGAATGCAGGCAGTCATGCAGCAGTCCACTATCCAACTTTGCGCACCTTTGCACACCTGCTGGTGCAAAAGTACAATTGTGCTAGTGGAGATTTTCACTCTGGTGGCATTAAACTGGATTTACATCTATATCTTTCCTGCCACCAAATTTGCCTTTAAAGCTTAAAAGCCAAAATGACTGGACTGAGGATATGGAAAGTATTATTTTTAAAAGGACTTTAGAATTAGCATTCTGCACAGCTGCAGAAAGGAAAATACAGTGGCTTCTTTAGACAGCAGCTAGCAAATCAACATTCTGCACAGCCACTCTTGAACATGAAGACTTGGGTTGTCTTTGACTATAAATCTTTGAGAAAGCATTATATCTTACCAAAAGGGAAGAGAGCAGATTCTATCTGGTCACATAGGATGAAGTGCATGTGGTTTAACTGGAGTCAGGACATGCTAGAACTGAGTCCAGAACCCTACAAGCAACCCAGAATATTTGCAGTAAATTTAGAATGTTTTAGAATGTTAGAATTATAGTAATGTTATCTACATTGGAGGACATAACCGGCAGTAAAATTTCTGTGCTGAAACATTTTTTTTTAAAATTAAGCCCCAGGAAGGAGATATTAGGGCCATTTTAAATGAGATGCTGAACACAGAACACTCACTTATGTGAACTTTCATAAGTTCTGGAATCTCACTGAAGAGGTCTTGGTTCATTGGCCTCTTCTCATATAGTGTCTACTTCTGCAATACTAAAATAGTAGGCCAAACCAGAAAACAGCTGACAATGTACAAAGCAGTTCCTGGATTTAGAATTCTGTTAGCCAGATCCCAGAACATGGTTTTCATATATCCATCACTTGGTTAAAGTCAGCCCTTAATGCTATAGAGCAGAGAAAAGGATAGAACAGATAAGTAAACATTCATTATTTTTTTTTTAAAAAAGCAGGCTTTGGAATTATACTGAAATTAATTAGGTAGGCAATGTGTAAGCTTTTCAGTATTCTAACACTCTTTATCAGTCTTTTTATCAAAAGCGAGAGAGCTGGAATTATGGCCAAATTTCTGTTTGATTCTCACCAATTAAACATTCATATCCTTCACTAAAGGAGGATAAGATATACAGTAATCTGTTCTACTCTGTTCCAAGAATATGTCAGGGAGTTTTATATACTGAGCAGGTTTACGTTCAATGGAGCAGCCTCTGCTGAGATGACTGCAGAAAATGTTATCATTAGTTCTGTTGAGCAAACAGTATTAGCAGACAGAAAACACTTGGGGGAAGCCAGGATGATGAAGTCACTGCTTGCTAGTCACAATCACATAGCAAGTTGTATCCAAAAATCTCAGTAATGTTGCCTAAGACAGAATGAAGCCATAGTGCCATCAAAAGGCATGAGGCAAATAAAATGGTAGATTTTCTCTTTACTTTTTAAAAATCTGTAAATGAATCTTGCAAAATTCAATTGATTTCAGTGGATTTTTTAATCTGAATCAACCAGCACCTTTTTCTTGATGTGCCTTTAAGTTGTTTCTTAAAGTTGTTGCTCTCCTTCCTTTACAAGACTGAGAATATGGCGACAAACAATAATTATGCTTAGAAGATCCTTTGACTGGCCTTGCTTTCCATTTTTTCCTCTCCCCATCCATAACAGATGCAGAAGCAGATGTGTCAGGATAGATTACAATGTTCATAAAGGGTAAGTATTGCTGTTTGGGTGCAGAGTGTAGAAGTAAACCTGAAGCAGATTCTTCACCCCACTGATATGGATGCCACCAGCCACCTGGCATTCTGTTGCTGATGAAGCTAACATATTCATCATCACTGATTGCCTCATCCTCCATGAATTTATCTGTTTTAAGGTCATCCTGTTTAAGGCAATCACTGCATCTAGTGGTAGCAAATTCCTTACTCTGATTTCACATTGCGCAAAGAACTTCCTTCTGTCCATCTCCAAATGTTCATCTTTCAG
This sequence comes from Sceloporus undulatus, assembly GCF_019175285.1. NCBI lineage: Eukaryota > Metazoa > Chordata > Lepidosauria > Squamata > Phrynosomatidae > Sceloporus > Sceloporus undulatus. The sequence goes on along the minus strand of NC_056525.1, from coordinate 200,873,214 downwards.
CTTCAGTGGATGACTCTTGGGATTTGTTATCATTAGAGGGGGAGACACACCACACCATGCATAATTTTAAGCATTTTTTTCAATGTACATCCTTGCTTGCCTTTTTTCTAATGGTGCATCTACACTGTAGAAACAATGCTGTAGCTCCATCCTGTGGAATCCTGGAATTTGTAGTTTTACAAAGTCTTTAGCCTTCTCTGCCAAAGAGTGTTGGTACCTCATAAAACTACAAGTTCCTGAATTCTTTAGGATAGAATCATGGCAGTTAAAGTGATTTCAAACTGCATTATTTCTACAGTGTAAATCAGGGGTAGGCAACCTGCGGCCCGCGGGCCGGATGTGGCCCGGCGAGGTCTTGGGACCGGCCCCAGTCCGGTCCTGCCGCTGATTGCTGCCGGGGCCTTTGGCGTCTTACGCAAGTGGCATGGTGGGGCAATTGTCTATAGAAGCCTCAGAAACATGCATTTATCTTAACATTTTTTAAAAAATCAGCAAATTTTTTCATGTGTCCTCCATTTTTTATTTTAAAAAGTGCCCTCCATTTGAAAATTTTGTCCTACATTTGTCCCGATTTATTTATTTATTTAATTTTTAAAAAATTATTTAATTATTTGTTTTTTGGCTTCAGTCCCCCAGTTGTCTGAGGGACAGCAACCCGGCCCCCAGCTCAAAAGGGTTGCCTACCCCTGGTGTAAATGCACTCGAAGCTGAACAGACTCAAGAACTGAAACCTTGCATTATGGAGGAGTTGCCCCAGCCCTGGAAGTCATTTTAGTTGTCCCTTTCCACATCTTTTCAAGCTCTACAGTATCCTTTTAGTGGTGCAGCAACCAAAAAGGCACAAGTATGTTCCACATAGCTTGTACAGTACTTTGGATTCCTATAAAGGCATTGTGATATCACCATATTCTCCACATGACAAGGTACCTCTTAATTCTCTAAGAAACAGCCCCTCCCCAAATGTGCTGATAATTCAACATATCAATTGTTTTGAATTACAGCACATGCTTGCTTTCAGTGTTCTGTGCTTACAGACTGTGGCTGTTCTGAGCCTCACAATTAGCGCACAATAGTGCTACATTTGGCAGCCTAAATGTTTCAGTTGGCAGCAGATTTTATCCCTATTTTAAAATGCTATCTTTCAGTTATTTTAGCTTTGCTCTGAGGTCTGCAATTTAGGGAAATGGTGATATTTAGATAGCTGAGTTAAGTCTTCTAGACTAAATCAAAACTTATCCCTGGCAAGAAAATTACCTAGATAAGTGTCTGTGATGAGGTCACAGTGTGACTTGGGTTCACTGAAGAAAGGGAAGGGGACACAGTTGGAAATAAACTTGGGAGTATTTAAGATATGGACCCCTCATTGTTATTGACCCAGTTGAAAAAGTTCTGAGAGCTTTTTCCTTTGTGGTAGCATCAGATACCACACTTAAAAATAGTCTCTGAGATCTACAATTGGCTTGGAAGCAGCTTATGAAATCTGTATGATTGGAACTCCTTGCACAACCCTGTGCATAAAGACTTTCTATACTACCTATAGTTCTCAACAGAGTATATTCTACCTGACAGGGACAATCCATAGGATCAGGCATTTTACATGTCATACCTGCCATACGAAGCTGAAGCCATGTGGTACCTATTTCAAGCAGCCTCTGTCTGGGTCAAACTCTTAAGGTCAAACTATATGATACACTTAGCAAATTTTTAGAAGAGGTGTTCCCTCAAGAGGTGGAAGACAATTTGTTCTTCATTTATTCTTGTTATGTGCATTTGAGTCAGCTCTGACTCATGAAGCCACTATTATAGGTAAGATTTATTAGTGGAGATTTATCATTGTCCTCCTCTTAGGCTGAGAGTGTGTCTTTTACCCAGGGTCTCCTAGTAGTTTTCCAAGGCTGAGTAAGGATTGAAACCCAAAGTCTTCCAAAGTTTTAGTTCAACATTCAAACTGCTAACTCATTGACATGCTTTTCCTCATCTGCATTCAAAATTCTATGTTTTATGACTAGCCATTGGAAAATAAACACACGTTTAAAATGCAAGTCCAAAAGCACACAGTACTTGTTACTGGAATAAAAACACCTTAATCCCAGGAAATATAAATTGCTCTTAACATCTCATTTGAACCGTAGATGTCCAGGTTATTTAGTGGTGCTGACAGTGGCATCAGTAGTATTTGTTCTTGTTAGTTGCCCGCGAGTCAACTTCAGCTCATACAGAAGATTTCTAATATTCACTAGGATCTGTCACTGGAAACCACTTTTCAGTATAAAAACATCACAGAGTATTTTGAAATGTGCTGTTCTACAGACTTAATGGTTAGTATGAGATATGCCTGATCTTGAGTTGAGATGGGTTTTCCAATACAAGTTGCTACCAATCTAGGCTAGCAACATTACAACATGTTCCATAGTAAGCCTTAACAGCCAGCTACCAATTCTTCACTGTTGGCACCGGAGGATGTTTTTGGGTTACATTGGCTGGGTTTTTGTGTGGTCATTGCCAATGCTGTGATAACACTGCCAGTGCTTTTTTGAAAGAAATAAGCACATAGAGCAGTTCTGGTTTAATAAGCAGCTCAAAAGTCTTTCAGAATCAGTACTGATTTTACATTTTATTCTGTTTATAAATATACACTCATGTATTGTTCTTTATTTCCTTTGAACAGCCCCTTGAAGAAGGCCTTAAACTATCTACAGGCCAAAACACACCAGGCTTTTAAACAATTAAATATTATTTTTCAGCATCCTGGGGCTTATCTGGTTGGAATAAGAGAAAAATCTTTCTGAATAAATATTTAGAGCCGGTTATGTATACTGTCAATAGTAGGTACATCAGTTTTATAGTGTACATAGGTTTGCATCCAACAATAGATGTTGGAAGAGTGGAAACTAGATTAAGTGGGGAGGAATGATTTTCTATTTCCAATGCGTCTTCTCCAAAACCTGCTCCAGAGGGTTAGGAACCAATTCTGAGATCCAGTTTTCAGAATAACAGAACAAGGGACACTTCTGTGAAGTGTACTGGGATCATATTGCATTTAGGCCTTAATTTACAGCATAAAAATCTAAGGATAAAAGAGGCACAATGAAGGCCAAAGATGATCTTTATCCCATTGATCATTTCTGTTGAACTTATATGGAACAACAGAGATTTCTAAAGTTAAAATTTAACCCCTATGGAGAACAGGAATAGACTAAGGAGTTTATCAAACGGGATGGGAAGCTCTCAATTTTGAAAGAGAAGATAGCAAGGTCAATTCAAAAATTCACGCAATTACGTGATTACTTAACACACCTTAAATTCACTGTAATGGCCTCCCCGAATGTGACCCAGATTCTGTCCAAAGTAAGCCATCACATTGGTGGGTTCTTAATTGTGAATTGGCACCCTTGCGGATGCTCAGCGACACTCTAGATGACTGGAGCATAGCATATTTAGGCGAGTGAGAGAGAGGAAACAAGGAACCCCACAATTTACAAAAGAGGCTGGGGGGGCGGGGGCGGAAAGAATGGTTGAAAGAACATGCTCTATTCACGTTAAAATGAGCATATATTCAGTCTTGTCATGTTAAAACATGAATATAATGGTTATCCAATAGCTCTGGGTCCATGCCTCTTAATTAGCAGATGATATTGGCCCAAAACTCCAACCAGCCCTAGAGGCAGCTTAGCCAATGGGGAGGGATAATGAAAGATGGAGACTAACACCAGCTGGAACTACATGTCTTCAATATTTGCTACAGAAGAATCTTGACCATGAGGACAAACGGCATTAAATGCTGTGTGTAATTATTATTTAAATTCCATTTCCAACTGTGGAAAAGCAATCCCACAACAGTGGAAAAGTACTGGCTAGAAATTATCTGTCTCTCTCTGTCTAGCATACAAGCCACTGAATCACACAAGTTTTTGTGCTTCCATGTCTGCCCCACTGAATAAAGCCACTAAAATGGTTTTATTTATCCTGAAGTCTTGAGCTTTGCTGCAATTTCCCCAGTTCTTCCTTCCACTTTGTTAAGCATTCTGCCTTCTTCTTGAACATGTTGTTTCATGCCTTCAAGTCATTTCCAACCTATGGTGACCCTAAGGTGAATCATGGAACTTTCTTGGCAAGTTTCTTCAGATGAGGTTTGCCATTACCATCATCTGAGGCTATGACTTGCCCAAGATCACCCAGTGAGTTTACATGGCTAAACTGGGATTTGAATCCTGGTCTCCAGAGTCCTAGTCCAATGCTCAAACCACTACGTCATGCTGGTTCTTCTTGACTATATCTTTTACCAAAATATCTCTTATGTCTTGAATATATCTCCTTGAATATATCTCTTACCAAATCCTTATTTCAGCCTTCTCTCCCTCACCCAGTGAAATCAGATGAGAGACAACATTTTTATATCACTGTGAGACATGTGAAAGGACAAGTCAAAAAACTCCATGTGTAAACACTGACACACATAGTTCACCTATGAGGCAATGAAGGACATTTCATTGTTCAGATGTGAGTGTTGTTATTACTTTCAGAGCAACTGTTCAATCAGTTGCAATTTTTGATATGAAGGAAAGTGAGTTTATGAGAAAGCTGCATGCTGTAACTAAAAGTAACCATAAGGAGTGAAGTTGTTAGAAACACTCTGTTTGGCAGGCAGGAGTGATGCAAACCACTGAGCAGCAAAGGGAATCGTAGAACATGCCTGTTAACGCAGTCTTCTCATCTTCTCTTCTTTCAAAACATGACTTAGACTTCAGGCATCCTACAGACACTTACTTGAAGAGCAAATGATGTATTGGCAATTTGGACCACATTAATCCCTGTTGTAAGAGGTGAATCTTACCAATATTCAGAGAGCTTAAATTCCTTCTTCAGATTCGGGGGTACAGTCTGTGTTCTGAACAGCAAGGAAGTGATGATTCTAACAAGGAGTTGCTTGATTGTGAATTTTACTTGAGCAAGTATAAGTGGCATGTGCTGAAGCAACAATTAGCCCAATAATAAGAGAAGCCCTTGTTGTTGTTATTTTAAAACAAATTATACTTCAAATGGAAAGTATTTAAGCATATAGTTCAACAGAACATGAGAATAGCTAAATTGGATCAGACCAAATGCTCTTTCATTCCCGCATTCTGGTTCCACAGTGGCCTACTAAATGCCTCTTGGGAAACCCACAAGCAGGAAATGAGTGCAAAAGCATGTTCTTGCTCATGTTCCCCAGCAACTAGTAGTGACAAGTAATATGCATCTAAAGGTAATATGCAGATATCATCAATAGTAGCCATTGACATCCCTGTCTTTTAAGAAATAAAATTTATTATCATTATCATTTCATTAATTTGTCTAATTTCCTTTTAAAAATATCAATTGAGGTAGCTATTACTGAATTGCAGGATAATGAATTCTGTATTTCTATGAGTGGTGTGGAGAAGTGCTTCCATTTATTTGTCTGAATATTCCACTATGTGGCTTCAGTGGTTGAGAGAGATGAAACAACTTCTCCATATCCTCTTTCTCCTAATCACTTTTAAATGCAAAAATTTAAACCACCTCTTTGGAAATGGTTCTTGAAATAAAATATTGACAAAGATTGCATGACAAGATGCACATTCAAACTGATAAAGTTGTCATAAAATCTAACTTTTATCCTTTATTCTTTCTGCACTGAAGCTTGTCAGATTTCACTTTTCTAGTTTCTGATCTTCTACAAACAGCTGTCCCTTCCTTAATTATATTCTAAAACATGAATGGAATAGGAATACAAATAAAATTATATGCAAATATAGAAGTGATAAGTAGTCAGCTGTATATAGGAGCATTCAATCTACTGCACAAAATAAAAATAGAACCCTTTAGGTTTCTGATTATATAAAAAAATACAGTAATGACTTCTACTATTTAATTATAATGCTATTCAATATACATTTTGAACTTAGGGTGAAGAATCAAGACTACTTAAGATAATATTGTTTATATATATCTAGACTAATTTCATATTCAGGGGGCACTTAAAGGTTTTAACATTGAAATTAGGCATTATTGAAAAGTTATTTGTTTTCAATGTATTTTTCATTTTGTAGAATATTGTAAACAGTCAGAAAACTGTAAATGAGCACATCTTAAAATCCAGCCTAATATAAATAGATAAAAAATTACCAAGTGCATTGAATGGTAACTCTGTGGGAACACTTGAATAATAACAGTTGAAACACATAAGGGTAGATATTACGAGTCTTCTCAAAATTAAATGCCACTTTCTTATTGGATTCATCTGTTCCATGAAAAAGGGATGTGTTATAATAACAGTATATAGCAATACACAGGAGTGAAGGTAGTCTACTGGGAGAAAAGAGTTGTATATTATTTATCTTTATTGCTTGTTGAGACAGTAAATTGCTCTGTTACTGACAAATTCTTCTGTCACAGACTCAATATTCCGCAAGTGTCACAGCAATAGCCAGTTGTACTAAACTCAGGTTTCCTGTCTCTCAGGAGACTTCAAATACATATTTCTTTAGTTTAAAGAAACACTTGCTGAGAGAGCAATGCATATACTTGGGCAACAAAGCTCTTGTGCAGATACAAAATGAACTGCATAAAAGAAGAGAATTCATGAAGAAATATAGGTGTATGAAAGGGGCCAAAGGCAGAAAGATAAAAAGGCAGGATTGATAAAGCTTAGTTCAGAGCACATATAGCAAGGATAAAGAGCCATTGGATGTGCTAGGGCTAGGAGACACTTTATTTGCATCTTTGCTCATTTCAAGACACATAAGATGCAGTGAATCCAACTTGGTTTTTAACCATGACTTTAAAGATGATGCTATCTTCAAAATATGTTTGGCACCTCAGATAGGCCCTTTAAAGGATTTAATCACACATGGCTTTTAAACTGCCATAAAAGTTTTATAATAACGCCTTTGGCAATACCTATTGCACAATGGTCTCTCCCAGTTGCTGCTGCCCTGTCTTCTAATTGTAGTTAGCCTGCACCTTGCCATTGATGCTACAAAAATCTTTCCTTTGCCTCCTTTGATGTTCTTATTAACTGTAAAGCTGACTTTGGTTTATGGAAACCCTATGAAAGAGAGGCCTCCATCAGACCTGCTCAGTTCTTCCAAACTCAGGGACGTGGATTTCTTGATTGAACCAGTCCATCTGTAATGTGGTCTTCCTCTTTTCCTACAGCTTTCTAAAGGTAAAAAGTAAAGGTAAAGGTTTCCCTTGACATGAATATCTAGTCGTAACCAATTGTAGGGGGCAGTGCTCATCTTCATTACTAAGGTGAAAAGCCAGCATTCTCCAAATACAACTCTGTTGGTCATGTGGCCAGTATGACTGCACAGAAAGCTGTTACCTTCACATGGAAGTGGTACCTATTTGTGCTTGTACATCTGCTTGTACATTTACATGCTTTAAAACTGCTAGGTTGGCAGAAACTGGGACTAATAATGGAAGCTCACTCTGTCACCAGGCACTTGGGTCTTGAACTTCCAACCTTCCAATCTTAAGATCGTCAGAACTGGCATCTTAACCACTGCATTCTATTTTAGCATTATTGTCTTTTCCAAAGAGTCATGTCTTCTCATGATACATTCAAAATACAATGGCTCCAGTTTAGTTTAGTTATCTTAACTTGTAATGACAATTCAGATCTGATTTGCTGTAGGACCCATCAATTTGTGTTTTTGGTGATCCATAGTATCTACACTTACTCTCTCCTTGCTTCCTTTGTTTGGGATTGGCTATGGAAAGGGAAATAGATGAGCTAAACTGTAAGGTGTGCATTCCCACTGCTATCCAAAGCTGCTACATATTTCTGTTTATTCTCTCCTTTCTTCTCATACCCACTTTCCCTCATCACAATGCTTCTTACTCATAGTCAGCTATAGTGACACACTGAGCTCAAATGCATTGCTTGGAACTTCCGTCATATTAGAAATGATAACATGACATTGTATCATGTTTACTTCTGGGTTTATTAATAAATTTGTCCTTTGCTAGGTGACATAATTAGAAGGCATGAATACTGTTAAACCAGTCTAATTTGCATTCCTGTTGCTTCTGTGCTTGATCTTCATGGAGCTTTTCAAATCCCTTGTGCATGTACTAACAACCAATATTTTTTATCTCTCCAGTCTTTCCGTTAGCCCCCAGAGATGTATAATATATTTTAGTTTGTCAGTGTGACGGGGCAAATGATCTAATCAAATACTCCCAAGGGCAATTGCAGTCCATAATAATGGGGACTTTGATGGCATGATCATATGTGAATCAAAAGATTCACTTTCAGAGGAAGAAAAGACAATTTCAGTTTAATGTAAATCTTTATGAATCTGGGGAATTATAAGATGCAATTGAGGCACAATGCATTTGTTGTTCTAGTGTATAATAATAATATTCTATAGTACTTGAAATGCATTGAAACTTTAATTAATTAATAATCTCCTAATTTTTATCCAGATTTCAATTGCTTTAATGAAAATAAGACCAGGAAAAGAGGTGGGGGGGGGGGCTGTTACATATACACTGATTAAATTCAGTCAATTTGAGTGTGAGTGCTTGAGTTTTGTTAGTTTGATATTAATCTACTGTCTATCCTCCATATCTGTGGGGGATACATTGTCAGACATACCATGGATGGTGAGAAACACAGATAATGGAAAATACTTTATTTCTATCTGATGTTGACATGGGTAAAGGAAACCACAGTTATTGATCCAATGAATATGAGGATTGGTCTGCATTTATCTGTTCTTCAGCATATAATTTTGCTTGACATCATAGCAGAGTTTGTTTGTTTGGGAACTAGGCTGGCCTTATCAGCCATTTGGCCGCTTTCCCGGACACTAAGATCCAAATGCCTGGGTTAAAAAGCGGGGTATTAACTTGGTGCCAAAATGAGGCACCAGCCAAGCTTCTGTTGGGAAGGCATTCCATAACCAGGGTGCAACAAATAAGAATACCCTCTCTCATATCTTGATAGAAGGCATGGCTTCTGACAATGGGACAATAGAACATGAGAGATCTTAGACCTTGGAAGGTACATACAGGAAGTGAAGTACTGCCTCAAATCTCAAGATTCCAAGCATTTATGGCTTTAAATGTCATCATATGCAGCTTGTCCCTTCCCCAGAACTGTGTTGGCAGCCAAGCCAAAATTGCTTTAAAACTAATGTTGTGGGCTTTCATGCTGTTCCAGACAGAACGCTAGTGGTCAGAATCTGCAGTAGCTGCAGCTCCTGATTCATCCTCACATAACACATTGTAATCTAAATGGGAGAATATCAGTGTAAGAATTATTGTGGCCAGGATACCCCTGACTAGGAATGGCCACAGATAATGGACCAACCAAAGCTGGTCAAAGCAGTTCTCAACATCTTAAGCCATATGAGCCTCCATTAACAGATATTAATCTAGAAGTATTTTATTCTTATTTATTTATTTTCAGGATTTATATCCCATCTTTCTCCATAATGATTATTCCAAGTAACATACCTGTTTGATCAGGCTCATCCTTCTCCCCATCCTTCTTATGTATGCCTCTTTTCACCCAATGTGAATGGGAAAGTATCATTTAAGCCCATGCCCAGCCCGTGCGCAGATCGTGTGAAAAGAGGTGTGTGATAATTTCCATAATAAGTACTCAGGAAACATGGTTGCCATTACCCAGAATAGAGGAGTGATACAATTCTCATTTTTCTTACTAGCCTCTCTCTCTAGAGTAGGAGCTCCATTTCTTTGAGCTTCATTCATCCAAAAGGTTTCACTGGATCTTCATGTGATATGAGGACATTTATTTGGTATAATATGCACAAATATTCTTCTCATAAGTTGCAAACAGGATTTTTCTTCCCCCTTTTTTTACCAGATAAGAAAATTCTGTAACTTCCCACTTCCTCTTCTATCATTTGTGAATTTATGATACAGCCTCCTGGTATTGATTAACATTTCATTTGAACTTCATGAAAAGAGGACAAGTGGAAGTGCATGCAACCAGTATTTCCACATCTTGACCTTTCTGCTATAATGTCTAAATGTTAACATGTGGGAGGGCTGTGTGAAATACCTGAGTGCTGCACATCTCTTATATGTATTTTTCTTTTTTCTACTGCAGTAGGGCAGGAAAAAAGGAAACAACAGGTTTGTCAGCAGGTCCAGTCTAAGAAATTGTCCTGTAGCAAGAAAGATAATTTTCATCCCTCTTCTTGATAACGGTGTTGATATTGTGTTTTGTTATTGTTAAAAAGTGCTTCTTTTTTTAAATCAGCATTTGTTCTCATTTTGCTGGTGTGTGTGTGTGTGTGTGTGTGTGTGTGTGAGAGAGAGAGAGAGAGAGAGAGAGTGTAACACTGAACATGAGAAAAAAGACCACAGATTATATAGTTTTTGTGGGTTCTTTGGGCGGTGTGGCCACGTTCTGAAAGTTTATTTCTGATGTTTTGCCAGCATCTGGTAGCTGGCATCTTCAGTGAATGCTTGCATGGAAGAGAGTGGAGTATATATATTGTGTGACCTTAGGTTGAGAGGAAGTGATTTACATGTTAATCTCTGTGTTGGTCTGTTGTTGAATGGCAAGGCCTCAGGATGTCTATTTATAATTAGTGATCCATTGTCTTCTGGGAAATCTCCCTGATCCTGGGTGGTTTTCATTTGCACATGCTGGATCTTGATTTTGGTGTTTTTCAGGACTGGTGGCCAAACTTTGTTTACTTTAAGCCTTTCTTCTTTCCTGCTGAAGTTGTCTAGGTCCTCGACTTTGAAAAAGTGCTGGCTGAATGAGGCTTCAACCCAGGATGCATATGGGCAGCCGCATTGTGGCTAGATCAGCAGCGATTTAGTTATGATAATATCCGGGGGCATCTTGGATCCAGAATTGAAGTTAGAAGAGGTAATAATAATAATAATAATAATAACAACAACAACAACAACAACAATAACTACAGTACTTTATTTATATCCTGCCTCTCTGTCCATGACAATTGAGGTGACTTAAAGTTAAAATAATACATACAAAACTTCATATCCCAATAGTTCCCCCCAAAAACATCAATTAAATAATTAACTATTAAAAACATACATTAAAATGAACAAAAGTGAGCGAATGGGGCTACAGCGTATTCAGAGGGATGATTCAGTTAGTAGCCGGGTTTGCTATTCAGGAAAGGCCTGCTGGAAAAGATCTGTCTTGACAGCCTTTTTAAAGCTCCCTAAATTGGTAATCTGATGGATCTCCTCCAGAAGGCCATTACATAATATGGGAGTAGTTGAAGAAAAGGTCCTCCTGGTGGTAATGGTCAGCCTAATTTTTATAGGCTGTAGTAAATTACTCCCAGAGGAACTGAGTGCATGGGGTGGTTGTATGGATGGAGGTGGTCCTGAAGATAGGTTGGACCCAAGCAATTTAGTGCTTTAAAGGTCATAAGCAACATCTTGTACTGCACCTGGAAACCAATGGGCAGCCAGCTGAGCAATTTTAAAATAGGTGCTACTGGTTTTACCAGTGACCAACCTGGCTGCCATGTTCTGAACTAACTCAAGTTTCCAGACTAAGCACAAGGGTAGCTCCATGTAGAGCACATTGCAGAAATTGAGTTGTGAGGTTACCAGCACATGAACCACAGTTTCCAGGTCCCCCGGCCCCAGGAAAGGACGCAGCTGTGTATCAGCCGAAGCTGATAGCAAGCACTCCTGACCTGATTTGTCATCTGGAGCGACGAGTCTAGGAACACTCCCAGACTGCGAACACAGTCCTTTGAGGGGAGTGTGACCCTGTCTAGGACCGATGGTTGTACCACAATACCTGGATTAGGGGCCGCTACTGTGAGTATCTCCATTTTGTCTGGATTCAGTTTTAGTCTGTTTTTTCTCATCCAGTCCATTACCGCTTAAGACATTCATTGAGAGGTAAGACGGCTTATTTGCCCAAGGGATAAGCTCCTTTAGGATAGTTTGCACAGAGTGGGACTTTTTGATTGATATCGTTCACCAAAACATTTGCTCTGAAGTAATGTTTACTTGACCCCAGCAATGCCAAATTCACTCTCAGTGCTTGGAAACATATTCAGAAACAGTTGTGTTGACCATGCCGCAAAGTACAATAACATCAAAAAAGCCACAAAACAGTGATACCTGTGATACCAAAATGCACAAAATACTCACTGAAGGATTTTGAAGTTTTACTGGCTTCTTCACCAGGCAAAGATGTTAAAAATCATACAGGAGAAAATATATACATATGACAATATTAGTCACAGGCCTGCATTTTGTCAATATTAAAATGCAGGTCTGTGGCTAACATTGTCAGATATTGATGATATGCTGAATTTAGTCCCAACATTTAAAGTGAATTAAAATGCACAACTAAGCAGTCATTGTTGAGGATCCATCTGGGAGAAGTGACAGTCTTAATCTTAATCTTCAAATTATTGGATTACCAACTGGACCAATGTCTGATAATTAAAAAGCACATTTGAAATTAATGTTGCTTGTAAATAATAATAATAATAATAATAATAATAATAATAATAATAATAATAATATTTATTTATTTATTTGTATACCGCCCTCTGGCAAACCAATCCGGGCGGTTAACAACAGTAAAATATAAAATATGACAATTAAAAACACTTTATCCCTCCCCCCCTTAAGACAGTATTAAACAGTTTAATGGCTTTACTTTCTCAGTTTAAGAAGGAAAAATAAAAACTATCATTTTGCATATGGTGCAGACCAGAATAAGGAAATGAGATGAGATGTTCTGTCATATCACTTTATGCCACCACTCAGCCATGGTTAGACTTTCATGGATGAAATTGCTTCTATAGCTTCAACACTCACATTCAATGCTAAACAGCCTTGGTATTAAAGTGTCACCTGGCTGGTGGTTATAATGAATATATTCAACCAGACACATTTTAAAAGATACTTACTAAGAGGAAGCAAATCTTTCATAAAATTAATCATGGAACAACAAACAGTACATAACCACACCTGCAGAAACTGAGATTAAAAATGCCTAAAAATGTATACCTTCATTCTGGAAAATAAAGTTGTTTTCAATCTAATGTAAAGGTTCCAGTATAGATCCACAGTAGATCTCTGTTCAGTGTAAAATGTCCAGAATGAAAAGAATTCATTTCAGTCAAAGAACAGTGCAATATTTCAAGAAAGGAAGAGCCATTAATGGGTCAGGACAGGGCTGGCGTTACAGGAAATCAGAATAGGCTTCTTTATGAAAAATTAATATAAATTAAAAATGATTATCCTGAAAGAATGTTGTAACAGTCTTCCTTCCCTTTTAGATTAGAGCTATTAATTCATGTAGAAGAGTTGACACCCTCCTCTCTGTCCTTTTGGGGATGGCTCAAGAGATGCTGCTGCCTGAAGCTGAGACGAATTGCTACTCCTCTCCATTCCTAGGGCCAATATTTAAATATTTTTAAATTTCTTGTTGCACTCATCACACAAGTTTCTTTCATTATCTATATCCTCCCACTCAGGGTACCCTTGGAAGCAGATTACTTATTATTATTGTTGTTATTATTATTATTATTAACCTTTATTTATGAAGCGCTGTAAATTTACACAGCGCTGTACATACAATCTTTTTAGTTAGATGGTTCCTTGCCCTCGGGCTTACAATCTTGAATTAGAAAACAAATTTGCTTACGTCAAACAACTCCAGGTGTACAGTGTAGAAGGGATGACTTTATGAGACAAATTAACAACACCTATTCCTACCACACAGGTTTTGTTCACATAAATTTAATTTCCAGCTCCCTCATTATTGAGGAAGAGCTGCTGCCTTTGCAAATACTGACAGCTTATTCATCAGCAATGGCTAGCAGAAAACTCCTATATGCTTAAGCACTTATGTCATCAAATTCCAGCATAATTTCAACTCCCACAAGAGCTTAGCTGTCATGAACAAGGGAATGAGAAGGAGATTAATTAAGATAACAAAGAGACTCCCTTCCATATTTCTATTTACTTTTAAAGGCACTTTCATGTGAAAAATGTAATTGAATAATGGAAATCTATATGAAAGTCTCCTAATTTAAAAACAATAGTATTTTATTCAGCTCAGTAACTAAAATCATGTTTCAAACTTTTTGAAAGTTTTAATACTAAGTGATAGGAGGGATAAAAATCTACAGATGTAGAAAGTGTTGAGCTTGTTTTATATGCCAATGATAATGAACCACATTTCTTGATTATTCCTTGATATGGTTTTCAGGAGCTTGATAGTCCTCCACCCTTAATTCTGCATTCTTTCCCCCCAAAATAAGCCTGAGGTGAAGAGATATTAAATTCAAGAAATCGTATTCAGAGTTCAAAGAAGAGTTTTGAAAACTGGAAATGTAAATTTGACTCACACTAGGTTTATTATTCAACAATTATTTTTATTCATTTACCTTAGATTTTTTCCTGTCTTCAAATAATGTATGTTGCTACAACTGTGCAGACTCTATATCCCCTGTTTCTGAAGTTCGGAGGTGACTCTGGCTCTTTATGTAGCAAAAATAGCACCTTCATACAGAATAAGGGGGGATCAGTATGTTAGAGGAAACAGATTAATTGAAATATGGGGCGAAATCAACAAATGTTTAGGGACACATCCTACAGGGGAAAAAATAACACCACAGCTCAGTGAGGACTTAAATATGTTGGATGGGGTTTATACTCCTAGAAGATTATCACACTGTGGTAAAAACGTTCCCCGGTGTGTTCTAACGGGGGCGAGAACGGAGCATGATGGGAACCCGATGGGGCCCAGAACGCTAGTTTACTGCACAGTGTAACGCCACTGCTGAGTGTTTCCCTTGGATTCCCATCGGGTTCCCATCGGGCTCCAGGGGACTCCATTTCTGGAGATGCTTTGAAATCGTCCCCAGAAATGGTGTCCCCTGGAATCCGATGGAAACCCGATGGGAACGCTCAGCGGTGGTGGCGGCGTTCCACTGTGCAGTAAACTAGTGTTCTGGCCCCCATCAGGTTCCCATCATGCTCTGTGCTCGCCCCTGTTAGAACGCACCGGGGAATGTTTTAACACTGGTGCGATAATCTTCATAGTGAAAACTCAAGCTTTCTGGTTGAGTATACTCCTGGACCCAGCCCTCAACTGGTTTCAGCAGTGACCAGCAATACTTTTTTTTGCATGGCTAAAAGTGATGAGCCTGCCACTTATGTTGCTGGAAATGTTAGATCTGGCTACAGTGACATATGCCTTGGTTACATTCTATTTGCATTACTCTATAGAGATTATCACATGGGAGCAAATACCAAATGACACATCCATTACTGTTTACAGATGGGAGAAGACCAGGATAAGTGTGTGGGATGTGCAATAATCTTCCCCCCAATTGCACAAATAACACAGTTTAACAATGGGATAAGGTTGCTTTGCTCATCTGTATGATAACCTCCTATGTGAGGCTGCTGTTGTAAAGTGTTTAGAAACTTCAGCTGGTCCAAGACAATGCAGACATTTCACTCACTACAGCTGGTTGCAGGAGGAAGAGAAACTTCTTGTTCCAACAAATTTTGTCTTCCATTTTCTATCTGTCCATTTCTGGACACAATTCCATGTATCGGTTATGACCTATTAAGCCCTATTTCCAGAATATTTGAAAGACAGTATAACCCCACATGAGCCTCCCACCACCCTTACAGTCATGTTTGTTGAGGATACATGACAGAGATCCCTTGATAGTTTTTCTCAGGCTGCTTCTCTCTTCTCTCCTTCTGGTGACAGGCAGGGGCCTTTTTATTAGACACTCTCTGGTTACTGCTGGAGGACTTTTAATGGGGAGCACTGCACATCCTCCCTTTCTTGCTGTTTTTTAAAAAATATCTTAAGCTATTTTAATTTAATGTTTATTTTTGATTATCATAACTCTTTAATTTATTCTTTATTGTTGTAACATTATTTTCAATCTATGGCCTGTTCCGCATGGGCGGAAAGTACGTGTACGGCACGTAGTAGGGTTAGAAACGGGCGTCCTTTCCGGATGCCCCTAACCCTAGTACCTGCCGAGCATGTACATGGGTGCCGCCATTTTGACGTAGTGGATGCTTAGCGTCCGCACGTCGCACCACGGAAATGACAATGCAAGTGCGCCATAGGCTTTTGGGGGTTTCTTTTTCGGCCACCGGGAAGCCTTGCCTTCTGGAGGCTGAGGCTTCCCGAGGGTGGAAATGGAGGCACCAGCAGACCACCCTTTTTGGGCGGTCTGTAAAGTGCCTATATTATTTTAGTTTATGTTGTCAGCCACTTTTGCTCTCACACTTGGACAAAGGCATTGTAAATAAATTAAACAAACAAAATTGATATATCTGTTAGTATAATAATTCCCTCAAATGCAAAATAATCTTTTGTGAATTATCTGCATCTGTACAAAACCTCAGACATGATTCATGCCTGTATGTGTGTATACATATGTTCTAAAATGGAACTTCTTTAACTATTTTGCTAAGTACAGGGAAAGGTTAGCTGGGAAAGCCTCTCTAGTCAGTTCCTATAGCCAGCATCCATTTGTGAAAGAATGTAGGTCCATTAGCTATCACTAGCAGGGGTTAAGAATACTGATGCAGCTATTGGAACAAACTAAATATCCTCCAGACATTTATTTCCCAGTGTGATATCTTGCTGTTGACAAACAAATGTATTATGGGTAGAGAATGCCATTGATAGAAAAAGTCACCTTCAGGGTGCAGGGTGATCAGCTCAACACCTCCCTCTCTTGATTGCTCAAAGCAATACTTTCTCTCTCAGTGTAGTCAAAATTCTGCAATGTCCTGAGATAGTGCAAAACTACAAAATACATACCCTTATGTAAATCTTAAGGATATTGATGGCCTGAAATCCTTTAGACAAGAGCTCTGTTTGTGGAGGTTACTTGCAGAAATTATTGCCTAAGGCTTGCTTCTCAATTTCTGAAACCACTGCCTAGCCTAATTCCTTTTAAACTGAAATCAGTTTTTTCAGGCCTCACCTGAATCCAGGATTTTGACCAGAGAATCTCATTAGCTTATTCTCTTTCCTAAAGCCCTGGTTTGGTTTAGAGGACCTCACTTTGCTTGTCTTCTTCTTTGTGCTGCTCCAACCAAAAGTGCAATGCTTCCTAGCTTCTTCCCAAGAAGGTCCAATGGGACCAAAGAGAAGTGACTTTTGTTATCTCTAAAATCTGTTTTGGGGCAGCACTTTTCCTGTACATTGCAACTTCTCAAATGTGTGCATGTGGATTTAGAAAAGTATCATATCATCCTTAATTTCTGAACCTCTTTCTCTTATCACCTCTTCCTCTTAGCAGCTCATAAACTTTAGACTGCTTAACCTCAACCATCTTATGAATTTTCTCATTTGAGTTAATATTTCTCCATTCTAAAGCAACTGCACTCTGCTAAGTACTTATTTGTATTTTGTACAGTATTTGCTATTCTCCAAATCAGTTATCATATATATATTTGACTCTTATGTGTGTTCAATACAATATCCCTTTTCAATAGTTTTGTGTAGATGTGCTGGGCACTGAAGATGCTCTGTTGCTGAAACCACAAGACCCCTTATAGTCATATGTAGTCAGAACATGTATGAGGTCATGCCTTTGCTCTGATAGCATACCTTGTATCAAAACAGAGTTGGTAGCAACATGATTATTTTTTCTCTCTATGCCTATAGTTTCAAGTTTTTAGGCATCACCTTATTTCCACAAGTCTCCTATGTTTAAAGTGAAAATGCAGGAAGACTCAAAAGACTCTGCTTTGGGTCCCACATTGGGAGAAACGCAGGCTTTAAATCAAATAAATAAATAACTACATAAAGGGAGACATAGATGGGACAGGGCACAGTATAATACACACAAGGGCTGGAATAACCATTTGGATTGGGGTGTTAGATTGGGCATTGGGGCAAAGGTAATCAAGTCCTTTGCATATCTGAATGCAGATTCTGTGTTCAGTGCCCTGCCATATAGACCCCAATAAGCACAGTAAAAAACTAGAAATTTACTTCTGAAATAGTAGAAAGGTATGCTATCCCCTTTCCTTCAGTAGTTAGCTGGTGGTAGTGGTGAAACTGGCTGTGAGGTGAACGGGTTGTAGAAAGGCACATGAATGTTTATTGTCTTTCTTGAAGCCAAACATAGTTGCTCCATGTTTTTATCCATTGCACACCTTTTTTCCAGATGTTTTGGTAACTTTTTTCTTTATGTAAGCAGCTGAAGGGTGGGATAAAAATGCAGTCAGTTCATTCCTCCATCATGCCATAGGAAGCCTGATGCTGACTGTCCAAAGAGTAGATTTAAAATAAAATTAGCACTAGCAATATAGGAGCACCTGAGATGTGATGTAAATAACAATGGCAATATTGTCAAGGATCAGGAAGCAAGAACAAGCAGGCTGAATTACAGGGGAGTTGGAACTCTGAGCAGGAGCACCCCATTGCCATGTTTTGTCCTGGGGCCTCACTAGTTTATTTTATGAATATGTTAAAACATTTTAACCTCACTTCTCCATCTTTAGAAGAGTTCAATCTTCCAGTGAGAATCGGGGATGGAACAATGCAGCAAAAACAATACTCCAGCTGCTGTCTTGTCCCATCCCCTCATCATGGAATCATCTTCTGGGAAGGAAGGATCATTTTGAATTGTTGTTTTGATATTGTTCTATGTTTGTGTTTTGAATGATATGTCTTTAGAGGAAAGATTAAAAATCATAAGTGAACAAATTAATAATTTAGTGCAAACAAAAAATTACTGGGTTACTGGTTTCAGTTTCTATTTCTGCATGCAAAAATATCCAGAGAAAATTGCATATTGTAAGCTTAAAATGCAGCTTTCTATGATACATACCTTATGATTCCTTGCTCCTAACTAATCCTGGGAGAACAAAGGAGAACTGGGGGGGGGGATCTGTTTCTGGGAAAGTGCTAAAAATGCTTCCTGAATGTGGTAAATGTTAGCTTTTTTCCACTTATAAAAAATTAACTGTTGTATTGTCTTCCCTTGCTGTGGGGCCTGTTCACCTTTTAAAAAAGCAATATTACTGGAAAGTCAAGCCTGCATAATTTCTCGACATGGTTACCTCAGCTCTATTTCATATGAGATAATCACATTGTATTTATTCTCCTTTTGACAATATTGGCCCAAGACTAGTGGAAAGGAAAGGAAAAGAGAGAGAGGAGGGCGAGAACAACCCCTATCTTTCAAAGTATTAACACACACCCTTAACTCAAGCTGACATAGGAAATATTGTGAACCAGGAACTGACAAACCCAGGACTACTGTATTAAGGGATGACATTTTTGACAGTGGAGCTGCTGGACCCTACTGGAAATAATAGGCTTTAATCATAGCAGGAATTAGCATACATGACAGGTGATTATGTGCTGGAATTGTTCCAAGGCCAGCTGTGTTGATTTATTTGTAACCTCTGTAATTGCAGCTTTTAAAAAACACTTTTTTTTCAAAATTGGGGAAAACTAAAGTGTGTAGCTACTGGTAATGGTATAAAAGATTTAGCAAGCATAGAGGGGGAGAGGGACAACAATTTATTAGGACAATGTATGTCAAAATTCTAAAAGGTGGTATGCAGTATCCTTTACATCTCTTGGCTTGGATTTTCTCTTTTTGCTAAACCCACCTCTAATACAATCAGCATCACATCTTTTCATTCTCTCTTACAGTCCAGTTTCAGTACCTGTTTCCAACTAAGGGAGCAGCCATTTATTTGCCATAAGGTTTGCAAACAGAACTTCTTCTAAAGTACTAACATTCTGAGTAGGCTACTTTAGGTAAGGTAAGGTAAAGGTAAAATTTTATTTGTGTACCGCCTTTCTAGGACCAAGGCGGTTTCCAACATACAATGACAATATAACAATATATCAATACAAACAATAGGAAATATTATTTTTAATGAACCCTTCAAATTAACTGTATTTTTTTTAAAAAAATAGCTGAACAGATATCAAAATATCAAGGGCTATTTTAATTGTTATTCTTACCAACAGTGGATCTGTTAGGTCAATGAGAACTTGATACAGTAAGTTAGCACTTAGGTAAATTCATTTGGTTGAATGGGTCAACTCCAATTGGAACTAATAAGTGGATTTATGTCTAAGCCCCACCTTTGTGCTCACATAATTATCAGTTTACACACTGCCATTATAGCATAAACATTTAAGATGGATTTATTTAATCATTTTTTTATAGTGGATCAATATTTTTCCCTCACACAGCAGATATGTTACTTTCTCTTCTGCTGAATTCTCTCTGCCTTATATTTGATTTACAATTAGAATGACGTGAATGTGTGCTGGTTGTGCTTATACCATTGGTGGATGTTAAGAGAACAGCATTGGATAATGTGCAATAGCTTGTTAAAGGGAAAATCAAATTTCATCATAGACATAGGAATCACCAACATGATGAATCTAAAACAATAAAAATAATTTTAAAAGGCATATTAGACACATATTAAACAATTTAACAAGTTAGAAGAAAACTTAAAATCAGTTAAAACAATTCAAAACAATTCGCATGTGTGGATCTGGATAAAATTAGTTAGGCCTCCAAAGTTTGTGAACAACCATGTTTTCACTTGGTACCATAATGATATCAACATTGATGCTAATTGGACCTCTAAGGGGAGGACACTGCATAACTGGAATGCTGCAGCTGCAAAGGTTTTGTCTCACATTCTCTGGTAGCATATTGCCCTGACTAATGCAATACAGAGGAAGGCTCTCCCAACCCCTCTAAATACGAATCAACACAAGGACAAATGTAAAATTATATACAATTTTATAAAATTATATACAATGACAAATGTAAAATGCAATATCTTGGGAGTAAGTTCTAATGAAATCAGTGGGACATATTTTAGAGAAGATATGTTAGAGTGGACTGCATATACCCCAAACAACAATGTTTAAAAGAGAAATAGTGAGGCAGTATGGGCTTCTGGGTTATATTTTGGAATAATCAGTTATGAGCAGAGCTTGGAAAATTTACCTTTTGGGCTATAACTCCCAGAATCCTCTACCCATCATGGCTAGTCATCCTGCCTGCTTGGAATTTCTGAAAACTGTAGTCCAAAAAAGTAATTATAATAATCTCTGGTTATGCATGGCAATGAAAAGGCACTGTCAAATGGCACCTTAAAAATTAAATTATCTAATTTTTCAGATGCATAAAATGGTTAGGAAAAATATTGGAAATAAAGTATTAATCAGAAAACAGTAAAAGAACTAAGACAACTTGAATGCCATGTCTCATGTTATAAAAACATGTACAGTGGACCCTTACCTTACGTAGGGGATCCATTCCAGACCCCCCGGCATAAGGCAAAAAATATGTATGTTCAAGCCCTGTTTAATGTAATGGGGCTCATGCTCATGGTGCAGGTGCATGTACCATTCATTCTTTTGCCACGCAGCTTCAGCATAAGCTAAAGCCATGTATAGTGCACCTGTGTATGGTGCGGGTGCACTGTACCATTCTCAGATTATAAAAACATAATACACTCAGTTGTAATAATCAACATGAAAGTCATGTAGATCACCATGCCCAACTATCTTAAATATGTGTTTTCTACTGTTTGTAATCAAACTTATCAAATTATGTTAATACATTTGGAGACAGTTCCCTGAGCTAACATTATAAGGCCTTTCATCCAACTTAATTCTTGGGTCTATCCAAGAAGTCAGAACTTCTTTGATTAGATTTGAAATGGAGATGACAAAATCCCCCAGGTGTTTCCCAAGGATACCCTGGTTGATGCTATCAAATGCTGTTGAGAGGTCCAGAAGCACAGGCAGGTCAGCATGCCCCCTATCAATGCTCAGGCAAAGATCATCCACTAAGGTGACTATAGCAGTCTCAATTCCATATCTGAAATAGGTCAAGATAATTTGAATCATCCAATCCAATTCTGCCTGAAGTCTGTTCTCTCTATCACCTTGCCCAGAAAAAGGAGATTTGAAATCTGTATATAGTTGTTTAAGTTGAGGGGATCCAGGAAGGGCTTTTTTTTTTTTTTTTAAGAAATGGGTTTACCACTGTTTCTTTTAAACAGGAAAGGAAACATTCGTCCCTGACAGATGCATTATCTGCCCTTTGGCAGATTTGGCTATTCCCATGCTAATTAAATTGAATAACATCTGGTTATTAATTATAAATGTTTATATCCCTCCCATATGGCATAAAGAAATGTTGAAGGGCACATGGACTACCTTGGAATATTATATTGCAAAATTAATAGCTCTATACCCCAAAGCCTCTCTGATCTTAGCAGGGGATTGCAATGCAAGAACAGGCCTAAATGAGAAAGACCTCTATACTCACTTTTATCTTATTCAACCTGATTTAGAAGCAGGCCTAGAACTGCCATCCTGACAATCCCAAGGCAGGGGGTGTAATCAGGCTAGCCTTTATCTCACCCAATTGGCACATAAACAGAACTTAATTATTTTAAACGGAGCTGTTGAAGGGGAAATGGAAGGTGAATATATGTTCATGTCAAACCGAGGGTCTTCTACAATTGACTATATTGTTGTCTCATATGATATGCTTTCCCTGATGACTAGATGTGTGGTTGAGAAACGTGTAGAAAGCGACCACTTGTCTGTAATGCTGTCCTCAAACTGTGTCACACAAATCAATTTTTTGGAATGTACTGATTAACCATTTGGAAATTTAGAGACGAGCTTTTGTGGCATTAAATGGTCTCTTAAGGCTGAAAACAATGCATTAATAATGTATTGTAACTGAAATCTAATTGAATCTCCTAAACATCTTGACCAGGGTTCGGGGTGGGCTTTTGCTGGCAGAGTGGCAAAAACTGGAAGGTATGATCTTCCTTTCTCAATGCTGCCTCCATGCATGCAACTGGAGAGTTGAGAAAACCCTCTGGAGTCAGTTTTCCACTGGTGCAATGGGCTACCCAAGAAAGATGGAAGAAAATTATGTTATGACCATGTCTACCACAGCAGCATTGGATTTAGCCCTTTAGTTTCCCTCAGGTTCATAGAAGACCCTGTCTGATCTGACTTCAGTAAACATCCCTTATAGCTGTATGTTTATCAATACAATGCATGTAATACTCTTCACAGTTTTAGATATATCATCATGTTAAAAATATGTATCCTAGATCTTATGAAGACATTGGCTGAAATCCTACACTGAGGATCTAGAACATATGTGTTACATGATGGCATCTTATTACTGGGTTGTGATGTTGTGCAACTGAATACACAACCAAATGTGCATGTGCATCTGCAATGTGCCAATCTGTGCATGCACATCTATGTTCATTGTACATGTATGTGTAATGGCACTGCATTCTACAACCTTGAACTGATTCAGCCATTCTGGATCATACAAAAATGTCTAACCACTTCTGTCCAGGAACTTACACAAACATAGGGTACCAGCAAGAGTTTGGACTATATACAGGATGTTTGGCAAAGATTCATTATGAAGGAAGTTCAGAAATCCACTGCTACATGCCTGTTTATCTGAGTAAGCAGCTAGAAGAGACTCAATTTGTGTCATATGACTTCCCGTCCTATTATCCGTTTTTCTCTTTTAATGACATTAAAAAACACCAGAAAGGTAGTGGAAGGCAAAAGTATAGCAAGAGCTTGTAAGCTATCATAGCTTCCATTGCTAAGGTAACCATTTCATTTAGTAATCAATTGTTAAGCATACCTAGATACTTTTAACTGATGTATACCAGGCTGTGTATAGAGTTTCATGCCTCTTTATGAAGCCTAGGATCAATTTATGTGGCAGTTGCCCATATACACTGATTTGGAATTAGGCTTAGGAAGGGACAAAATATTTTCAAACCAGGTGTGGCCCTCCTAACCTAAAATTAGACCTTAATGAGGTATAAATTAGCTGGAGCAAATTGGGTTTGTTGCCTGCTTTTAAAAATTTATGACAGGAATAGACAACGTATTTGCAATGATTCACAGACATTTCCTAAGCATTTCTATTGTGACTTCCAATGACTCTTTAAGGAAACTAATAAAATTAAATTAAAAGAAATATCTAACAGACAGCCTTCTCAATAGCTTTACATATTACAAAGTTAGCTGCTAGTGACACTGAACTCAGTAAGGAATACACACTTTACTATACTGTATATGAATTCTGCAGTGCAGTAACGAGAACAAGAAGTTGTCACTTCATGGAGTACAGGCATCCAAGGACAACATGATTAAAAAGTGTGTTTTCTCTCTACAGATTATGCCTACACAATAATGCTGTTGCTGGGTGCTAAATGGCTACTTATATGAAAACATAAACATGTAACTCTTAACTGTTAAGGAGTATGGCCACTTTTGATTTACAGAGTGGATGGAATTAAGTGCAAGTCCGAAAACATCCAACATGTCCAAATAAAATTCCAGGAAGAGCAAGAGTCACCCCTTCTGTCAAGGACTTCAACACATTATCAGTTTTCCAGAATTATATGAATTGTTTCCTGGATTGCAGTATATTGATTGCTACCCTTTCTCTCCAATAGTAAAATATAGTTTGATGTGCTATATCAGCACAAAAGATTTTTTTTTTTATCACTCATAGCGGACCCTATTCCATAAGAATTGCCCAGATAGCTGAAATCACCCATATCATATTAATTACATTTATTACAGATGGCATTGAAGGAGAGCTGGAATTTGTTGGTCATATGTCAAGTAGAAAATCACTTTAAGACATAAAATGCTATGATGTCATCTCCAGCTGTGTAGTGCTCTGTTTTCTCTGCACATACAGCCCAAGCTGGATGGAGAATGAATGTATAATTCTTGAAGGCCTGACCTACTCAGGTTCTGGCTAAGCCAGACTCATGGAATAGCTGAAATAAAGCAGTACCACTGATGTAATGCAATGATAGTACACAGGTGATAACATGGATGCAGAAACAAGAGCAAATGCAAAAAACTCACATGTTCCTTCAAGCAATGAAAGTAGAGTGCATATATGGGGTCTGTCAAGGTGTGGGGATTTTATACTCATCTACCACTCACCTTCTAAAAGGAACGACTGAGCTCACAATATGGGAAGTGAAGATATTTTTGTAGTCCAAAAACAGAATTTTTGTAAGATTTGTATATTTGTTTATGTCAAATCTCTTCTGAATAATTTGCACCTGCAATCGCTATATGGTATCAGAACACACTAAAATGTCAAACTCATTTGTTAAATTTTGTTTCTGATAACTTTGCATATATTATCCACTGCCCCTGCTATAATAAAAGACCATTTCACAAAATAATTGTTTTGATGGTTACATATCCAAATACATTTTCATTTTTTCCTACTATGTCCTAGACAAATCTTTGTTTCTTTACATTTTCAATTATCAAAACCACTGAACCATAAAAACAAGGGGAGAAATGAAGACAAAAACATCAATGCTGATAGATTTTCAGAAGTGAACTCCAAAAATACACAGCTGTATTCATCACCTTCCTGAAAGATATATGATGGGTTGTTATCACTTTGATCAAAAAATCTGCATACTTTACAGGGCAAAAAGATTCTTAGCATCATTTATTTACTTTTATTGCATCAATGAAAACATAATTTCAGAATTCATAACTGGGATGGCAGTATGTGTTATATACAAAGTCAGTTAGGTTTCAGGGGAAAATAAATTACCTTTTTTTATGTTGCTGCAGATGAATCCGCTGCATCTAAACTGTTTCATCACCACTGTTCTCTTATTATTTTGGGAACCATTGAATTGCAGGATGCTGGTAAAACATGCTGGGCATGAGGTCAGAATTAAGCTTTAGGGGCTCATAATGTTTGCCTTCACAAAAGGTGAGTATTGCAAACCCTTGAATTCTTCTCTAGCTATGATTAAATCCATTGCTGGGCAAGAATTCCCAGGTTACTCCTTTCTCATCCAGCTGCTTTTAAAGTGCTCCTAATGAAATCTCTGTTAGGTTTTCAGACGCCTTGGCTGGACCTCTCCTGACTACAAAAAAGCTATCAATGGCATGTAGTAGAAAGCCAGTAAATCCCTGATCTCTGGCTACTTGGGTTGCTTTTTTTCTGGAAAGGGATACCTAGGGGATGTAGTTATGGGGGTTGGGATGAGAGTGTGCCCCCCCTCCGAAGAATGATGCCTCTCAAAATGAATTTTCCTTCACTTTCCATTCTAGCATTGCAGTAACTTTGTTAAAAGCTTCTGGATGATTTACCATAGCGACTGTTATGTGGTAATGGCTCTGTCTATGCCACTTCAAACATGTGCAATTAAGACTGTATTTGCATGTAACAGAATCATAGATCCATAGAATCATAGAGTTGGAATAGACCACAAAGGCTATTCAGTCCAATGTGTGAAATGCAGAAATATAGTCCCTCCTGATTCTTCTTCTGCTCTTAATCTTCTATCGCCTTCGCCTAACAAATTTTCTGTCTTTCCTCCTGCCTCTTTGGATGAACTCTCTACACTTCTGAACTCTTCCAAACCTGCAACCTGTCCTCTTGATCCTATTCCTACTCGTCTTCTAATCTCTATAGCTCCCTCCTTTCTGCCCTCGCTTCTCCATATCTTCAATCTCTCTCTCTCTACAGGCTCCTTCCCGTCGGACTTCAAACATGCTCTCATTTCCCCAATTCTGAAAAAACCTTCTCTTGACCCCTCCTCTCTGTCTAGCTATCGTCCAATTTCTCTTCTCCCCTTTCTTTCTAAGGTTTTGGAACGGGTTGTCTATTCGCGCTGTCTTGAGTTTCTTGAAGCCAACTCCATTCTCGATCCCTTTCAGTCTGGTTTCCGCCCAATGCATTCTACAGAGACAGCTCTCACTAAGATCTCGAATGACCTTTTACAGGCCAAGGCTAATGGCCTTTACTCTGTTCTCATTCTTCTCGATTTGTCTGCAGCCTTTGACACTGTTGATCACTGTCTCCTAATTGACATACTCTCTGACCTTGGGTTCTCAGACTCTGTTCTCGACTGGTTTAGATCTTACTTGTCTGGCAGATCTTTTGCAGTAGTTGCAGGGGGTCTGACTTCTTCTCCTGTTCCCTTATCTGTTGGAGTTCCCCAGGGCTCTGTTCTGGGTCCCATTCTGTTTTCTCTCTACA
Source organism: Sceloporus undulatus (assembly GCF_019175285.1). NCBI lineage: Eukaryota > Metazoa > Chordata > Lepidosauria > Squamata > Phrynosomatidae > Sceloporus > Sceloporus undulatus. The sequence goes on along the minus strand of NC_056525.1, from coordinate 200,846,110 downwards.
CACTGTCCTTAGGAAAACTCATCCGCTCTTTTGGTTTTTCCTACCATCTGTATGCCGATGACACCCAGCTGTATCTTTCTGCCCCTGACCTTTCTCCAAGGCTTGAACAGCAAGTCTCATCTTGCCTTACAGCTGTCTCACAGTGGATGCGCCATTGGCGTTTGAAGCTCAACATGTCCAAGACGGAGCTTCTTGTCTTTCCTCCTAAGCCCACCCTTCAACACTCCTTTTCTGTCTCTGTGGACAACATTTCCATTCAACCAGTCCAGCAAGCCCGCAGCCTTGGCTTTATCTTTGATTCTTCTCTGTCGTGTATCCCTCAGATCCAGACCACAGCCAAGGCTTGTAGATTCTTTTTGTACAATATTGCCAAAATCCGACCATATCTCTCCGCCTCTACTGCCAAGATCCTGGTCCATGCCCTAGTGATCTCACGACTTGATTACTGTAATGTCCTCCTGGCTGGGCTTCCTTTTTCTCACCTCCGTCCTTTAATCTCTGTTCAGCATTCAGCTGCACGCATTATCACTTCCACCCACCGCTCTGACCACATCTCTCCTGTGTTGGCATCCCTTCACTGGCTCCCCCTCCCTTTCCTCATTCAGTATAAGCTCCTGCTGTCGACATTCAAAGCCCTCCATGGACTGGCCCCTCCTTACTTATCAAACCTTCTTTCTCCTCACCTTCCCACCAGGGCCCTCCATTCTGGTAGTCAAGGGTTCCTGTCTCAGCCCAGGATTTCCTCTGCCCCTTCCCGGATTCGCCCCTTTTCACTTGCTGCCCCTCACTCCTGGAACCTTCTTCCTCCACAAGCAAGAGCCATCACTTCATTAATCAGCTTCAAAACGGAGTTGAAAACCATCCTATTCAGAGAAGCCTTCCCAGGCATCGCATAATTGTCTCTTGCTATCTGATTTTCTGTTGTTGGCTGTTTATCGATCCATTTCCTGTATTGCTATGTACTGTATATGCATTATCCTACTTGTGAGTATGTATTTTCCCTGGATAATGATTAACTTTCCATTTTGAAGCCAAGCCCTCCCTTCAGTCCTTCTGCCTTGGTCCAGGCCTCGGAGGTTGAGAGGAACTGCTGGACCTCTTACCCTTTCCCGTCACCACTCCCTTCTCCTGTGTCATGTCTTTTTAGATTGTAAGCCTGAGGGCAGGGAACCGTCTAACTAAAAGGATTGCATGTACAGCGCTGTGTAAATTTACAGTGCTTCATAAATAAAGGTTAATAATAATAATAATAATAATAATAATAATAATAATAATAATAATAAATATACAAGGAATACACAAGCAAAGCACTCCCAAAAGATGGCCATCCAACCTGTGGCTAACAACTTCCAAAGAACAAGACTCCCCAATACTCTAAGGCAGCCTATTCCATTGATGAAATCTCTTAACTGTCAGGAAGTTCTTACTAATGTTTAGCTGGAGTCTCTTTTCCACCTCACAGTATCACATAAGAAGAACATAGATGAGGGAAAAGCAGTGAAAATGAGATTGTCCTAATTTGCAAACAGCAGATCTGATCATGTGAAGCTTGTGTTCAATTAAAAATTTCAGCATACAAAACTGATATAAGGAGAGAACTATCTCAAAAAGCAGTTGTAGGAATCAAGCATGAAGGGCTTTTTTTTTTTGTTTAAAAGACAGAGGCAAAACGTGAAGAAAAAAACAGCTAGACTGGATGAGCTCACTTTCCTTGTTATTTGTTGATAGTGATACAATGGGAGCTTTGGAGTTAATCCAGCAGGGGTTTTACCACAAAGTAATTGAATTAATTTTAACCGAGTAAACCAGATGGTATTGAATCTAAGAAGGACCATAAAAAGTAATGTTGAGCAATATTGGATAGAAAAATGAAAGCAGTCCTGAGAAGTAGAAGGTAGGATTTGAGGGGGAAGAATTCCTAATTGAACTGCCTGAAGATGTAATTCCTGTACGTTGGTTTTCAAATGGGAAATTTAAAGACAATGAAACAACCTTTTAAAAAAACAGTAGATCAAACACTATCATGTTGAGCCTATCAATGCTTTCTTTAAATTCCCCCAAATATAAACGGGTGATGTGAGGGAATAGAGAGACAATACTCATTTGTCTTTCTGATAAAGATTAAGAAAATCCAGCTGTGAAGACAAAGGATGGAACATTGTCATAAAGACCCCAAAGTGCATATAGCATCCTAGCAGGGACTGTTGGGGAGTGAGGGAGAAAGCCTTTTCTTTAAAAACATCACATTTTAATCCAGCCTTCACTATGTATATGTAAATACATTTAGGTTGTGCGTATGATATAGTAATTTGAAAGTATCATTTTACTTTTGTTTATGTCACAAATATTAGCATGACATTTAGTGGTAGATGGGAATGATTGCTAAGTAACATTTGTGCAAAAAAGGCATTACTAAGGATTCTGTATGGTGTGAAATGGAAGATCTGTGTGTATTTGTGTGTGTGTGTGTGTGTGTGTGAGAGAGAGAGAGAGAGAGAGAGAGAGAGAGAGAGAGACACCAAGCATTACTGCACCAGGTGACACCAACCCTAGTGATGCCACAGCCTCACTGATTTCCCTCAGCATCCTAATGTACATGGTTTTAAAACTATTCCAGTCTTTTTATTTTAAAAATATTTTATTAAAATCTCTCTCCCTCTCTCACACACAAGCAAACATAAAACATACAATAAAGTTACATACTCACATGTGACATCTTTACATTCTTTAGAAACTGAGAATCATTCTGTTTCCTAACATCCCTCCCCATTTTCTCCCTTGCAAACAAACAAAAACAAAACAAAAAGATCAAAAGACTACAACTACACAAAACATAGGAACTTTCCACTTGTCTCAGAATGTATCTACATATACTACATCTAAGTAACCTTAGAATTTTTGGCATTAAATATGCACTAATTTTCTTTCTTTCTTTCTTTCTTTCTTTCTTTCTTTCTTTCTTTCTTTCTTT